>NC_084733.1:41717292-41984792 GCF_033978785.1 Entelurus aequoreus | reverse complement strand
ACACTCGAGATAGATACTTTTTAAAATGTATTTTGTAATTTATGATTGGCCTCACGCGGGCCGGACAGGGACGTACAAAGGGCCGGATGTGGCCCGCGGGCCGCAGAATGCCCAGGTCTGGTCTAGATATTATCAGTTATCTGTAGTATCTGTTCAAATTTCCAATATTGTGCATCCTTACTCAGAAGTGTAAGAAGGAAACCATTTGAAGTTGGAACAGCACAGTTAGCATAATCAGCACATTTTAAATGTTACATTAAAAATTAATTTATTATTAAAGTATTAACATTTATTAACGTACACAAAAGTACCAAAAATTTATAAAATTGAGTAACGATATTGATTCCCAGTTACCTGGATTTGGGACTGAATCGGCTCAAATGTGAAAGGTACCCATGCCTATATATAACACCTTACAATATAACAGTATATACAGTAACCTATATGCAATAAATACTCACATTTGGTACCCTTTACCTTGCACAATGACAATAAAATTTACCCTACCTCTCTAATATAATCGCAAAACATGTTGACAGACCTACTGCGTTTGATTTTGTTGTTTAACAATATCAAGCTTTTTTTTATTATATAACAATCTTTTTTTGTTTCTTCACCAAAATATATTATTTAAAGCTATTTTAACAGATATAATGTTTTTTCTTTTTCTCGCTAATAGTGGCTGAAAGTTTTTCATGCCTGACTTGACATCTGTATTAGAATCATGAAGTCTTTCTGGGTCACTGATTTGGATTTGATGAGTAGTGAGCCACTGCCACATCAGTGGCTCACATCGCAATGACCATTATCGAACCGTGTGCATAAGCACGCTCACCTCCTCCATCACCCAGCCCTTGTTTTTCCATCTCTCAAGAAAAGCCCTTTAACCTGCTGCTGCATTCAAGAATGATGATAGGCTGCTGAAAGGTTAGGACACTCTAATTGAGTTGTAAAGCGGTTGGGGGTGAGGTGATGACATTTCTCTGTCATTTTCTGCATCATGTGAACAACAGCAAGGGAAAAGGCACGGACACTGTGGTCCATGCATGTTTTCCCCTTTGGCTAAACACAACAGTTGTGGCTCATTGGCAATAAATTACATATATCTTTACTTGATTGCTGAAAACTGTGATCTGTCATATTAAGTGTCTATTTGAAATAATTTAAACTCACTTTTTTTGTTTTCCGCAGAAAATTCTGCAACTTCTGCCGGAGAAAATCTACAACCGGTGGCAGTTTCACAGTATAGGTATGTATTGTAAACCTTTTTCACAAATAAGATGTCAGTATTTTCTCTCCATCCAATAGTTATACTGTATTTGCATATACCATATTTCTTCTTCCCTATGCTTGCATGACATTTAGAGATGTCTTCACTTTCCACAACAAAGGGAACACAATTAGTCTTAGAATGGAATATAAATGAGAAATGATAATTGGCAAGTAATTTGAAATGCAAATAAGTAATCTAGTTATGCTGGCATGATTTCACTCCCACGTTGAATGGAAAGTCCTTGCAAGATAAGATAACCCCAATTAGAACAGTTGTTTGTCAGCCATCAGCGGCTAAACAGTCGTGGCTCTTGATCGCTGTTGCAGATTGGCCTCCAACTGTCTTTCTATGGAAGTAGAATTGTCTCACATCAACTTATATATATCAATATGATATTAATACATATGCATAAATTAATAAATATACAAATACAAATACAAATGTGATATACAAATGAATAAATCATTTGTATACCGTATTTTTCGGATTATAAATCAGTTTTTTTCATAGTTTGGCCGGCGGTGCGACATATACTCCGGAGCGATTTATGTGTCAAATTATTAACACATTACCGTAAAATATCAAACAATATTATTTATCTAATTCAGAATCAGAATCAGAATCAGAATAGTTTTATTGCCATTGTTTGAGAACGGGTTCACAAACTAGGAATTTTTCTTGGTGCAAACGTGCGACATAAAACACATATAACACATATTTGGTATAAAAAGAGCTGTGACTGAGCTATCAGATAGACTTAGAAGGGATTCAAGGAATTCAAGGAGCTGCTGTTAGGAGTTCTTGTTCATTTGCCTGATGGCCGAGGGGAAAAAACTGTTCAGGTGGCGGGAGGTGTGGGTCTGGATGGAGCGTAGTCTCCTGCCTGAGGGGAGAGGGGAGAATAGTGTGTGTCCAGGGTGAGAAGAGTCAGCTGTGATCCGACCCACACGCCTCCTGGTCCTGGAGGAGAACAAGTCCTGGAGGGATGGGAGCTTGCAGCCAATCACCTTTTCCGCAGCACGTACGATGCGTTGCAGTCTATTCTTATCCTGGACTGTGGCGCCGGGGAACCACACTGTGATGGAGGAGGTCAGGATGGACTCTATGATGGCTGAGTAAAACTGCACCAGCATCTCGGTCGGCACCTTAAGTTTCCTCAGCTGCCGCAGGAAGTACATCCTCTGCTGGGCCTTCTTGATGAGGGAGCTGATGGTCAGCTCCCACTTGAGGTCCTGGGTGATGGTGGTGCCCAAGAAACGGAAGGAGTCCACAATGGGGACGGGGGTGGGAGAGTCAATCAGGGTGAGGGGGGATGGTGGGGCTGTGACTTTCCTGAAGTCCATGATCATTTCCACTGTTTTCTGGGCATTCAGCTCCAGGTTATTGAGGCTGCACCAGGACGTCAGCCGGTCTACCTCTCTCCTGTAGGCGGACTCATCGCCATTCGAGATGAGCCCGATGAGGGTGGTGTCATCCGCAAACTTGAGCAGTTTTACGGATTGGTGACTGGAGGTGCAGCAGTTTGTAAGAGACGAAGCAAATTTCCGCAATCGTCACACACACGTCAGCAATCGTCACACACGTCAACCAATAAGAATTCGGCGGGGGCGGGTCATGACAGAAGTGCATTGTGTGTCATGGCAGAAGTGCATTGTGGGTCATGGGATGCTAACTGCTGCTACATCCGTAGCTATTAAAATTGATTATTTCAACATTGGCGGTAACTTATAAAAACTGAGAAGGGCTGAACTAAAATGGCACCGAAAAGGAAATCATATACTGCAGATTACAAGCCGGATGTAGTGAAATATGCAGCAGAAAACGGTGATAGAGCAGCAGAAAGAAAGGAAACGGCGCATACCAGAGGCGACACCGGGGAGGAAGATTTCATCGGATTTAGCGATCGGGAGTGACAGATTGTTTGGTAAACGTATAGCATGTTCTATATGTTATAGTTATTTAAATGACTCTTGCCATGATGTGTTGTGTTAACATACCAGGCACGTTCTCAGTTGGTTATTTATGCATCATATGGCGTACACTTATTCAGCCTGTTGTTCACTATTCTTTATTTATTTTAAATTGCCTTTCAAATGTCTATTCTTGGTGTTGGATTTTATCAAATACATTTCCCCCAAAAATGCGACTTATACTCCAGTGCGACATATATCTTTACTTAAGCACACGGCTATATATGTGTTTTCCCTTCTTTATTGTGCATTTTCGGCCGGTGCGACGTATACTCCAGAGCGACTTATAGTCCAAAAAATACGGTATATTAAAATCTCAAAAATATATTTACAAATACACGTTTATTTATACAAATTCTTGATTTATTTGTATGTCACATTTTTATATTTATACATTTTATTTGTATATATTTTCAAATCTCAAAAATATATTTACAAATAAGTGTTTATTTATACAAATTATTTATTTGTATATTACATTTGTATTTGTATATTTATTAATATATGCATATGTATTAATATCATATTGATATATATAAGTTGATGTGAGACAATTCTACTTCCATATCTTTCTTGCTTCAGTTTTTAAATACATCATTTGATGCACCTGAAACATTTTATGAAAAATCACATCAGAGATATTCCTCATTCTAAAGTTTAAAAGAAAAAATATTTATACTGTAGGAGAATTTAATAAGTCAAATCCATACCAGTCAGTGATGCAGTGCAGTGGTTCACTCAAGTGGCTTTCATGCAGCAAGCAGGTTGAGTTCTCAGTAAATTCCATCTTCCCGTGACGATAATAAAACACTAATCAATCTTGACATCATCTTTAAAAAAAACGGTGTTCCTGAACCTGAATCTAATTTGAGTCCAAATTTCTTGACAGCCTGTCGTTTCCTTTTAAGACGTGCCAGTGTGTATTCAAGCGTGTCCATACTCCTCACCTCAGATACACTCCACCTAAGACATTTAGCAATCAGACAGCTACCTCATTTGATTACAGCAGATGCTTCTATGAATGCATGTCACTGCCGATTTATGTTTAATTTCATCAGAAAATGTGACATCATGCTCCCCTGTCCCGCTATTCTGTCAAGACCACCTACTAAGGTCAATTTGCCTCCTTGGAGACAAAGCCATTCTCTGCCCTCTTTGTAGTGTGTGTTGTATATGTGAGCGTCAGCATTGTATGGAGGAGTGCACATGTTTTAACTATAACTATTTCTTGATTTTTGTTTTTTTAGGTTCAATTCTTAAAAAGCTTCTACACACTGGAAATTCATTCAAGGTAACGAATGCTGTTTTCTTTTAAATCTTTTTTTTTAAGAAATACAGTGGAACCTTGATTTACGAACGTACCCAGAATCTTGGACTACTTTTTTGCTACACATTGAACCCTGCGACCTGTAAGACAGAGCAGTTAATTTATGGATTTTCCTTCGCTGGGGGCCATTATAAAAAAAAATTTGAAAAAAAAAAAAATATATATATATATATATATATATATATATATAAATATATATATATAAATATATATATATATATATATATATATATATATATATATATATATATATATATATATATATATATATATATATATATATATATATATATATATATATATATTTTTTTTTTAAAGAAGCAAAAACACTGAGTGTGTTTTATTGTTTGTGCCATGGCGCCATCTTTTGGATGAGTTTGCTGACTGCAGGTGATAGTGTCCTTCCATTTACCAACTTTTATTTTTCAACCGGAGTCCCGTTCAGTCTTCTAGGCTCTAGCCATCCATAGTGTTCCTACGCTTATGGATTCTTCATTCATCACTACAAGCAATGTTTGTAAGTTTAACAATATAACTCAAACTGTTTATTTTTAACTAAAACGTCCTATGTGTGATGTCTGTAGGAGTGTTTTCATGCATATTTGTACGTGCTATCCTAACGCTAGCGTTGTTAGCACAAATTAATATGCTGTGTTAGTAATATTTACTCACAATGGGATTATTTTTGTTTTGTTTAAATTTTACAAATTATTCAGTAAATTCACCAAGATGTCACAATGCAGTTATTAGTTTGTTTAGCTGTTTAGAGAGCTAGTTTCAGCAGCTAACGTTAATTGGCTCTTGAACATAGTTTTTTAATAGAAAGTTTGTATACTGAAGCAAATTTCTCCATAACAAACAATGTAAATATGAATAATGGGTTCCAGCCTTGACAAATGTCCATATTTTAACTAAAGTTTATACACTTACTGTATATTAAGAGCCAGTGTATCAAACAGACATAACAAGGAGGTAATGGATCAACTATTTAATAACAAAGCAGAGACAACAACAACAAGCAGAACTGTCCCTAAGCCTCTTCCAAAGCACCCGTCACACGCACACAATTTGTCACTAGCCCTGTGGTGCACTCACGGTTTAAAATAGGCTGACCATACGTCCTCTTTTCCCCGGACATGTCCTCTTTTGCGGGGGTGTCCGGGTTGTCCGGGCGGGGTTTCTTAAATGCCTCAAATGTCCGGCATTTTGAATTAGGGTTGCATGTATTTTCAATGTACGTCCAGGGTTAAGTTAAGAAGGGGTTAAAAAGAAAAAAACTGAAGGTGTGAGCACGTAGCAACATTCGTGAGGGAGGGGCAGAGAAACACAGCGAGAGAGCTAGTGAGTGGAGAGACGGTCATGAGAAGAAGAAATGCCGAAACGTAAATGCAACTTCACGGATGATTTGCGGGAAAAGTATTCGTGTTTTCGTCCTGGCCGTGAGACATGGGAAGCAGAATGCACTGTGCAAAGCAGCAACGTATGCATCTGTGGCAAATAAAGGGGCCAAAGATCTACAAGCCCATATCGACACTACAAAGCACAAAACAGCTGTGCAGGGTGAGAGCTCGTCTGCTGTTTTTTGTTTAAATTTAATTAACTTGTTTTGAGGCATTATTTATGTTTACATTATATACAAGAGGTTATTTTGAATATTTTTACCTCTGCACTTTTTTTTTCCAAAACTGTGAATGTTACAGAATATAAGTGTGACTTATTTTGTTATACTGTCAACCAGTGTTGGCGTTAACGCACTTTTTGTGTCTTTTTAACGCATTGAAATCAGAAAGGACGCAGATTATAAATGTTTTTTTTGTTTGTTTTTTTTACCATTTGTGGCCCACAGCTAATGTTTTAAAGGCCCACGGCACATTCTAAAAATACTATTAAAATAAACAAAAATATAACAAAAGTGAAATAAAAAAGCTTAAAGGTGAAATGTAATTTAGAAAAAGTTGCAATGTTGACTAATAAAACAAAGCTGTTTTTTTTTTTTCTTTCAAACGGTCATTGTTTAAAACATAATATTGAATCAAAATCAATGTTATTATGAATTATTGACCTATCAAAGGTTCCGATTACTTCACATCAAATATTCCACTTTGAAAAATATTTTTGGTGGAAGATTTTGCATATTTTGTGTGTTTGCCATAAAAAACATAGTTTTGTTTGACAAAAAAGGGCGGAAAACAAACAAACAAACAAAAAAATCATAAAAAAAACTAAAACATTTTGAAATGAGGAATAGATCCGAAGTTGATGTAGACTCCAGAGATTTAAGCGTTAAATATAAAGTGTATGTATGCCCTGGCACACCATTATCATAATTTCATGAGCCAAGCAAAACACTTTTTACACTTTTATACTGAAATAAATACACCTACAACTTATTAAATAAAAACATAGAAAAAACTACCAGAAGGGGTAAAGTTTAGATCCATGAAGGAAAGAAGAAAGTGAATGAATGTTTATAACTGAATACATTTACATATGTATACACATTTTTTTTCTTTTGTATTATCTTTTTTAATGAATTAAGTAACGTTTATGACAACCTTTTTCCAAACACACAATATAGAATGTGAGATATAACAGGATAATGCATACATTTGTCATTTGTTTTCAAAACGCTTACAAAAAAGTGGGACCCCAAAAATTTACTGTGGGACCCCATTTTTATGACTTGATGGGGTCCCTGGGACCCCATTTTGAAAATTCCTTGCGCCAACACTGCTGTCAACAGAGGAGAAAAAATGCTTTATTCAAAAAAATATATTATTTATAAAGCAAGTTCGAGTATCATTGGCAAATTTTCACTTTGTCCCGGTCTTGGCGTGCTGCCCGCCTTGGCACGCATATATGTGTCCTCTTTTTGGGATTTCACAATATGGTCAGCCTACTTAAAATCACACAACTCCTTAACTTTAACAGACAGGTCGCTACAATGATGTTCCACCGAAGAAAGTAGGAGATGGCTTGGGGAAGCAGTTACAACAAAGCTGTCGATACTTCCTGAATGTGTCCAACCACACATCGCTTGTCTATTGCTTTATTTGGACTCATATTGAGCTAGCAAAACTATAAAAAGGCTAAAACTACTTTGAAAGCATGCAAATTAACAATTAGCACAGTAGCCAGCTACAGCACTGCTCTGCTGACTGCTTAGCTAACGGAGATCGATAAGCCCGCCCACGATGGCTGCTCTGAAGGCACACAATTGATGGGTGAAACGTTGTTACACAGAGTCAAGGTTCGTACAACAAAGCATATTTTAATTTGATCTCTGGTTAATTAATCCAAAACTTTGTATGATGAGTGGTTTTATAAATCGAGGTTCCGCCATACAGTGCATCTGGAAAGTATTCACAGTGCTTCAGTTTTTCCACATTTTGTTATGTTACAGCCTTATGCCAAAATTGTATAAATTAATTTTTTCCCTCAAAGTTCTACACACAATACCCCGTAATGACAATGTGAAAAGTTTGTTTTCTTTTGTTTTTTTTTAATTGATTTTTGAAAATGTATTAAAAATAAAAAACTAAGAAGTTACATGTACATAAATATTAACAGGCCAAAAGTGAAATCGGGTGCATCCTGTTTCAACTGATCATCCTTGACATGTTCCTACAGCTTAATTGGAGTCCATCTGTGGTAAATTCAGTTAATTAGACATAATCTGTAAAGCACACACCTGTCTATTTATAAGGTCCCTCACTTGACAATGCATGGCAGAGCACAAACCAAGCATGAGGTCGAAGGAATTGTCTGTAGACCTCCGAGACAGGATTTTCCCGAGGCACCAATTTGGGGAACGGTACAGAAAAATATCTGCTGCCTTGAAGGTCCCAATGAGCACAGTGGCCTCCATTATGAGTAAATAGAAGAAGTTTGGAACCACCAGGACTCTTCCTAGAGCTGTCTGGCCGTTTAAACTGAGCGATCGGTGGAGAAGGGCCCTAGTGAGGGAGGTGACCATGCTGTAGCTCAATCAGAACTACAGCATTTCCGTGTGGAGAGAAGAGAACCTTCCAGAAGGACAACCATCTATGCAGCAATCCACCAATCAGATCTGTACTGTAGAGTGGCCAGACGGAAGCCATTCCTTAATAAAAAGTTTATGGCAGCCCACCTGGAGTTTGCTAAATCCACCTGAAAGACTCGGACCATGAGAAATAAAAATGATCTGGTCTGATGAGACAAAAACCTTTTTCACATTGTCATTATGGTGTATTTTTCGTAGAATTTTGAGGACAAAAAGGAAGGTATTTCAATTTGGAAAAAGGGTGTAACATAAAATGTGGCAAAAGTGAAGCGCTGTGCATGAATACTTTCTAGATGCCTCGTATGTGGTAAAACTGTTATATGCACAATCATTGACTGTACTTGCTTTGGGTCTTTTTTTTTGCATAAATTGATACACATCCATAATGATCACTTTTAAAATCCCTCTAACCCCTTTCTCATTTAGATCCGATGTGAAGGGATTCGTCTCTTCTTGCTGTGGCTGCAGACCCTGAGAGACAACTGTGCTGAGGAGCAGTTTCTTATCTTTGCCTGTCTGGTACCAGGTTTTCCTGCAGTGCCCTCATCCAGAGGGCCTTGCACCCTTGACACCATCATATACAACCCCTTCTCTAACCCTCCTGACGGTAAGCTGAGAAGACACACAGGTTCTGGCATAATGCTTCGTGTGCGGTTATTGCAGTAAAATGTACCACTTAGTATTGACTCTTTGTATCATGTGAGCAGCCAAGGTGGTGCCAGAAGAGATCACCCCCCTTGTTCCTGCTGGGGTCGGCGAAAAGGTAGCAGATGACCAGACTTGTTACATTCTTGAAACCCTGCTCAAGTTCATGGTGATCCAGGTAATTGCTGTGGGGAAAGACCACATGAATGTTTGTGGGTACATGTTAAATGCCCTATCATGCAAAACCAACTTGTTTTACCTATTGGTACCTGTTTTGTGTATTTGGGATCTGCATAAGTCCCAAAAATTTGGGGTTCAAACCAGCCCGTTTGGAATTTTGTTCAAGTGTGACGTCGACAGATTATACATAAATGTTAGAAATGTATCCAAACATCATTGCACGAGTCAGCCTATTTTCGTTTATGTAAAACCGGCTGTGCCACATCATCATGTCCACGATGAAACCCAATGAAGAAAATGCTTTGTTAGTTTGCGTCAACCAGCACAAGTCTCTACACAAACTTTCAGCCTCATCTGAAGTAAAAAAGTGCCTTAATTTTAACTTTTATGATTCGTGGCAATGTGCTTTCAACTGTGAAGAAGTCGCCTCGAATGTGTGCCAAGAAAAGTCTTGCTTTACCTACAAACTTTCACAAAAAGATGGAGCATTTCTTCAAGTGCTTCACACAAATTATACTTTGGGAATAAAAGCAAACGTAATGCTAGTTGTTAAATGTATACAGCCTGTTTATATCATTTGTTTCAAGGCTCACGCCGTCTTACTTTTGTAGGCTGTCTTGTTATCTTTAATCTAATGTGCAGCAAACAAACGTTGATTGACTGAGGATCCATCTCCACTTGCTGTAGCCTAACCTTGTCAGTCTTTGTTTTGTCTACCTTTCAGGCATCCAGTTTAGAGTGGAGGAACAGAGAGAACCAGGAAACGGGCTTCCGATTTCTCTTCAGCCTGTTCAAGAAGTACTACCTTCCACATCTCTTCCCCTCCTTCACTAAACTCACTAATCTCTACAAGCCTTTATTAGGTAAGGGGTGTGCAGGTACACGCAGGGAATATTTTTGTTTTATATATCAATGCTTGTTGAATATTACTACCATAATCAAGTGTTTTGGGCTGCTCCATTTTCCTCCTACAGCCCAGAACAATCCACATTCGGTTATTTACTACTCTAAATCAGGGGTCACCAACGTGGTGCCCGCGGGCACCAGGTCGCCCGTAAGGACCAGATGAGTCGCCCGCGGGCCTGTTCTAAAAAAAAAAAAAAAAAAAATATATATATATATATATTTTTTAAATTTTATTATTTTTTTTAAATTAAATCTACCTAGAAAAAACACAAGATACACTTTCAATCAGTACATCAACCCAAACAACCTCCCCATGCACACTCATCCACACCCACTCACACAAAAGGGGTTATTTCTTCTGCTACCAATATTCTGGTTCCCACAACATAGACAACACACCTGCAAGGGACACAGTCCCTGAAGCACACGTGATTGTATAGGCTGCTGGTCCACTAACATTTTCATTAATTACTATTTTTTATGTAATTATTTTTATATTGTTTTACTTTCTTTTTTATCCAAGAAAATGTTTTTTATTTATTTATCTTATTTTATTTTATTTTTAAAAAAAGGGCCTTATCTTCAACAGACCAGGTTGTCAATGAAATTAGATTTGTTTAAAGGGTTTTTTAAACCAGGCCCAGTCCAGATAATGTCCAAGTCGGACTCAGCAACACACACCTTCATTCATGTACACAGAAAAAAATTAGGGAACACAACAGATTGCATATAATTTATAAACAAAATTACATTTTCAAAATAAGCATTCATGTACAGTCCAGATTATGTCCACGTCACTCAAATTAGGGAACACAACAACAGATATCATATAATCTATAAACATAATTATACTTTCCAAATAAGCCTTTGAGGACTTCTCATCTTTTTTTAATGTTTTTTGGCATCATTATCGTTTTCAACCATGTAACTTTCTAAAGTTAGAAAATACTGAATAAATGTTTTAAAGAAAGTAATACTAAGTGAATATCTGTTTTTGGCTTAAAAATAAACATTTTAAAGAGTACTATAATTAAATTGACTAAATCATGATTGTCAATGAACTCTCCTAAAGTAACAGAAACCACATTAAGCTTCATAAACAAACCAATCCTTAAACACATTTTTCCAACTTCCACCCAAATCAAAGACACAATATGACAATACCAAAACAAATGCAGGGTGGATTCAGGCTCCTGACAACAAAATCAGCAATCATCTGACTCTGTCATATTCCATAATTTTAACATTTTCCCTGTGGGTAAGAAGTTATAAATAATTTTAATTTGAAAATAACGATTTTGCACATCGATAGTGGTTTTATAGATTAGTTTGAATATGGCATCCCATGGCAACGGGCAGTCAAAAAAGTCCTCCCATTTTCCATTTGTGTTGTATGAGGCAGCCTTCAAAGATTTCTTTATTAAATAAAAATTATATATTTTTCTATTTATTTTAGTTCCTTTTTGCCAACTAGAATTTCTTATTAGAGGTTTACAAACTAATAATTTAGTAGTTCCATAATTAATTATTTGTTTCTATCTTTTCCCATTTACTCCAGTTAGTTGATAAAATGAAAAGCTTGAGCAAGCATCACCATACATAGCTCTAAATTCATCATACTTCATAATTTTACCATTCTCATTGATAATATCATTGACAAAAATGATTCCTCTTTCAAACATATTTTTCCAAAAGAAAGGCTTTCCATCTATTACAATATTAGAGTTCATCCATATTAACTGCTGCAAAATATCGTCTCTTTTTTCTGGCACATAAAATTGAAAACACCACTATGAGTGGATTGTTTCCTTTATGAACCCCGCCATGTTTCCCAGCAGACTCTCTGGGAGGGGATCACTTGTAAAAAAGGATACAATTTCTTTTGATACAGTACATGTTTTTTGTCCAACAGGACATTTGTGTACCACTCAATGTTTAAATACATCTTTGGAACAATTGATGCTTTTAAAGACAGACACATAGCTTCAAGGTTGAGAAGTTTCAGGCCCCCATATTCATACTCTTTGTACAAAACCTTTCTTTTAATCTTTTCTGGTTTGCCGTTCCAGACAAAATCGAAGACCCTCCGCTCATAAATCTTAAAAAAGTTTTGTGATGGAGCTGGTAATGACAAAAACTAATAAATAAATTGAGGAATAATTAACGAGTTGGCAATAGACATTTTACCATACAAGGTTAGGGATTTCCCTTTCCATAATTGCATAATTTTGTCCAGCTTTCTTAGTCGATTATCATAATTTACTGAGCCTAGATCTTCCAGATTTTCTGGGACAAATACACCAAGTATGTTAACTGGTCCATCTGTCCACAAAACAGGCACTTTGCATTCCATTCGAAAGGACGTTCCCTTTAGATTTCCGATCCTTAACATTTTACATTCATCATAATTAAGCTTAAGGCCAGATTGCTGTGAAAATATGTCCAAAAGATTAAGAAGGTTCCGCAAACAATGAGGAAAAATCTTATCTTTGTGAATCAGCCTTTTCTGACATGAACTTCATCAAGAACAAACACAGAACACGCCTCACTGATGCACATCTGCAAGACTCACTCAGAGTTGCAGTGTCAAGTTACACACCAGAGTACAACACACTAGTTAACAGCATGCAATGCCAGGCTTCCCACTAACTGACAAAGAAACAGATAACAGATTTGGTGTCCAGTTCAAAGTGTGACATGATTTAAAAATTTGAGAGTTTACTTTTGTATTTTACATGAGTTATTATTTGTACAAACATGGTGCAAAGTAATTCATAATTTGTTAAAAAATGTTAGTGGCTAGCTAGTTAAAATGGGATATTGTGATTTCACAAGACTGTCTTAGAAGTGATCATTTGAAAATGTTAAATTTGAAAAATGTGCACTTATAGAGAAAATATAAAAATAAAGTGTTGCATATTGATATTTATCTGTTTCTATATATATTTATTGTGAGAAATCATTAAGATGATCAGTGTTTCCACAAAGATAAATATAATTAATTATTAATAATAACAGAGTTAAAGGTAAATTGAGCAAATTGGCTACTTCTGGCAATTTATTTAAGTGTGTATCTAACTGGTAGCCCTTCGCATTAATCAGTACCCAAGAAGTAGCCCTTGGTTTCAAAAAGGTTGGTGACCCCTGCTCTAAATAGATCTAAATGTGATCGTGAATACACATTGCTTTCTTACTTCACACAAACATACGTCTCAAATCTCCATTCACACATTTACTTACAGTACTCCTTGTGTTTGGAACACTCTTGACACATTTTCAGTAAATATCAGTATGCACCACAGATGTAGAAAACAAAAACAAATAATGATCAACGGAAATTAATATTAGGGCCCTATGATGATTTTAATCTACATTCAAAACACTTTCTTGTGGTCTAGATAATATGTATTGGATATGCTTTGGTGTAAATGTTGCATACATTTTGCTCCACAGTCACATTTATAATCTTTTTTGAGTCTGTCATTAGGTACACCTGAACACTCATTGATCGATACTGATCTGCATTAAAAAGCTGCTGTTAGCAGCATTTACTGTATTTTCCGGACTATAAGGCGCACTTAAAATCCTTTTTTTTCCCTCAAAACTCGACAGTGCGCCTTATAACCTAATATAAACCTAATGTAAAAAATAAGTTTGGTTGAGCTTACCCACCTCGAAGCTATTTAATTTGGTACATGGTGTAATGATAAGTGTGAATACGGCAGTCAAACATAAGAGATAAGTGTAGGCTGCACTATAATGGCAATATGACTCAAGTAAACAACACCAACATGTTATATGTTCAATTGAAAATACAGAACATTACACACAGCGCTAAAAAATCTATCAAAATGTTTTAGTATGACTTTGCTATGAAGCCGCACCGCTTGGTGCGCTTCAACATACGAGTATTATTATGGTGTGTGTATAAGGTAAGACATATTCTCTGGCGTTTTGTTTTGCAATTTTATGCAAAAGCATATTTTCTTACCTTCTGGTACCTGCTGATCTGTATTTGAGATCTGCATAAATCCTGAAAAATTCCGCGCCGACGCCGTAGTCGATAAGCTTCTTCTTTTTCTCTATCTTCTTGTTATGGGACATTCATCCTCTGCTATTGCCATTTTTAATAAAAAGTAGCGTAAAGTTCTTACTTATATCTGTCAGTAAACTCGCCAAGAAAGCGCTAAAACATACCGGTGTAGTAAGTTTACATTATTCACCCAAGGAACTTTAGTTATTAGAGAGTTCCGGTCTGACGGTTTTTCACGGGACACACTACCGTTCCGTTGTTGTTGTTTCCGGATGAGGAGATGCTGCTCTGTTATTGATTTAAGTAAAGTCTGAACGTCATTAAAACAGTCATAAAAACAGGGGCGGCATAACTTGGTTGGTAGAGTGGCCGTGCCAGCAACTTGAGGATTCCAGGTTCGATTCCCGCTTCCGCCATCCTAGTCACTACCGTTGTGTCCTTGGGCAAGACACTTTACCCACCTGCTCCCAGTGCCACCCACACTGGTTTAAATTTAACTTAGATATTGGGTCTCACTATGTAAAGCGCTTTGAGTCACTAGAGAAAAGCGCTATATAAATATAATTCACTTCACAACAGTTAGCTCCATCTTTTGACACTTCTTCCACTCCCGTCCTTGCACGCTACACCGGTACAACAAAGATGACGATGAGAAGACGCTGCCGAAGGTGAGCCACTTAAATAACACCGCCCACAAAACGGCGCATCTGAAAGCGGATTGAAGATTCTCTGTAAAACAATTTATGCAACATTTTGACCAAAGAACCACTATTACATGTTATGTAGACCAGAAAGAAGTGTTTTCAATTTAGGAAAAAATTATAATAAAATGACTCCTTTAATGCGCCCTATAATCTGGTGCGCCTTATATATGAAAAAAGATAAAATATAGACCATTCATCGGCAGTGGTCCGGAAAATACGGTATGTCACTGCATGTTGCACATCAGTGTTATTATGAGCATGCCACAATTATATGAAAAAAATACTTTCTTGCCAGTTTTGTGTTTTCTAATTAGAGGGGGAGGAGCTAAACAAATATAATCATGGGTCTCCTTTAATATTTGTTCACTCAACTGTCGTAAATGTATTTTTTGTATGATTTCAAAAAAAATTTACATTTTAAATTTGCACATTTGCTAATCAAATAAAGGGCAAAAAGCTAATATGAGGCTGCCGTGGACCATCCCTCTCTGCTTAAGTGCGAAAGCAATAAATAAAACTTAGCACACTGTGCCTAGTGCTGACTGCACTTGCCCATATACAACGTGGAAACCTATGATGAGGCTGCCGCCAGCCTTTCCTCTCTGATTTGTGCGCAAGTGAGTTTACAATCTTAGTGTTTAGGACACGCATCCATTTCTGCCAGCATGTTGACAAAATAATTTTTATTTTGTAGATTCACTTACACCAGGGGTCGGCAACCCGCGGCTCCGGAGCCGCATGCGGCTCCTTGACCACTCTGATGCGGCTCAGCTACATACATGCCGACCCCCCCGATTTTCCCAGGAGATTTATGGATCTCAGTGTCTCTCATAGATTACTCCCAGGGAAAAAATAATCCTATTTACACTCTAATTACTAAATAAAGGGCGTGCCTTAATTGCACTGCAGTAATTGTCCTCTATAGCATGAATACAGCGTGCCAGTCCAGCCACATGTTGCATGTTGTTATTACTTGCACACACAGGAGACAGCAAAGCATACTTACTCATCAGCCACACAGCTTACACTGACGGTAGCCGTATCAAACAACTTTAACATTGTTACGTTACAAATATGCGCCACACTGTGAACCCACACCAAAAAAGAATGAAAAACACATTTCTGGAGAACATCCCACCGTAACACAACATAAACACAACACAACCATTACCCAGAATCCCATGCAGCCCTAACTCTTCCGGTCTACATTATACACCCCCGCTACCACCAATCCCCCCACACATCAACCACCCCCCCTCCTCTCCGTGCGTTGGTTGAGCGGAAGAGTTAGGGCTGCATGGGATTCTGGGTATTGGTACCGTCAGTGTAAGATGTGTGGCTGCTGAGTTAGTACGCCTTGCTGTCACTTACGTGAGCAAGCTGAAATTGCATTCTACGTGTGGTCGAGCAGGTACACTGTTAGGGCAGACTGTAGAGGGTGCCAAATGCAGTGTCATCACGCTCTGATATTCGGGAGTCTCCCGGGAAAAATGAGAGGGTTGGCAAGCGTGACGCTATCATGCGCCATTCATTCAAAACTCGCGGGCTGCACTAACATCAAATTTCCACATTAAAGTGCGTGCCGGTGCGTGTGTCGGAGACCCCTGGTTAACATAGCACAAAGCATTTAAGCTTTGTATGCAGTGTTTTTCATTTAAAAAAATTTTTTGTGGCTCCCATTACTTTCTTTAATTTGTGAAACTTGCCAAAATGGCTGTTTGAGTGGTAAAGGTTGCCGACCCCTGACTTACACCATGACTTTGCACAGACTGTGTAATGTATTTATTGTAAGTGTGGCATCATTAGTCTTTTTAATCGGACAGTAAAATACAGAGAATTCATCCAATTGCGTGCAGTTTCTCTTCCTTACTGTGAAGAGGTGGGGGCATACATGAGTTAGTATAAGTGCTTGACTTTACCTACTTTTCTGTAACAAAGCACAGCTACGGCAGGTGGGAACGTTGTACTTAGTTACTTATTAACTTTATTATTCCATCGATCCATTTGCTACCGCTTGTCTCTCTCTGGGTCGCGGGGGTGGCTGGAGCCTATCACAGATGCATTTGGGCAGAAAGCGAGGTTCACCCTGGACATGTCCCCACCTCATGGCAGGGCCAGCACAGATAGACAACATTCACGTAATATTTAAACTACCATTTATTTCAACTTGCTTGTTACACAAATCTGTAAAAATTAAAAAGAGGGACAAGCGGTAGAAAATGGATGGATGGAAAACATTTTTACAAAATGTGTATGTTTTCCTTTTTTAAAGAGAGACCTATTATTCAAAACCAACTTTCCTTACCTATTGGTACATGTTTTTATGTATTTGGGATCTGCATAAATCCCCAAATTTTGAGATCAAACAATGAAGACAGGGCAGAGATATTTATAAAACTATTTCTCACCTTCCTCCATACTTCTCCAAAGGAGCTGTTTGAAATTTGCCCCATTTGTAAAGTTTTTCTCATTGGTGACTTCATCTCCATATATAATATAATATCTATCTTATATTATATATGGAGATATCAGCTGACGCTCTTCGGTAAATCATATATATATATATATATATATATATATATATATATATATATATATATATATATATATATATATATATATATATATATATATATATATATATATATATATATATATATATATATATATATAAGATTTACCGAAGAGCTTTGCACAATTCCACCATTGTAGTCTGACGTTGTAGTCAATAAATTCCTTTTTTTTCCTCTATTCTCTTGTTCTGGGGCAGACTGGCTGGCCCATGCATCCTCTGCTGTAGCGTATAGTTCTAACTTATATCTGTCAATGGGCTCGATACAAACTGCAACATATCGCTAATGGGAAGAAGATGTAGTTGAAGTGGAGACACATAAGACCACCCACAATCTGCCGCATTCTGAAGAGATAGTTGGAAAGCGGCTTGATGATAGTCTGTAAAACATTATCTATGCAACATTTGACCAGAAAACCACAATTACATGTTCTGTAGACCAGTGATTTTCAACCTTTTTTGAGCCGCGGCACACTTTTTACATTTACAAAATCCTGCGGCACACCACCAACCAAAATGACACTCTAACACAGTATCCATCCATCCATTTTCTACCGCTTATTCCCTTCGGGGTCGCGGGGGGCGCTGGAGCCTATCTCAGCTATAATCAGGCGGAAGGCGGGGTACACCCTGGACAAGTCGCCACCTCATCGCAGGGCCAACACAGATAGACAGACAACATTCACACTCACATTCACACACTAGGGCCAATTTAGTGTTGCCAATCAACCTATTCCCAGGTGCATGTCTTTGTAAGTGGGAGGAAGCCGGAGTACCCGGAGGGAACCCACGCAGTCACGGGGAGAACATATAGTTAATAATATAGTTTCTAATTGTATTTATACTCACCTAATGTGAAACTTGGGCCTGAGCATCTAAATTACAGTGGCTTTACAAGCTAGCAGTATTAATGTTTCTGCCACAGTGTGGGACTTTTTTGATTTAGCTACGAGTTCAGCAACAAGGTAGCTAGCTTTGAGGGCTCTCCCGTTTACCTTTGTCGTTTTTCTCAGAAAAGTTGCCTGTTTCTCATTGTTTGTACGTAAGCGTACAAAATAGTCCATCGGCTTGTTTTGAACGGAAGGGTGTTTCGTTTGGAGATGGCGTTTGAGCTTGCTTGGCACCATGGCGCTATTGGATAGCTTCTCACCACACACCAAGCACTGCGGAGTCGGTGCTGTCGCATCCCCGGTGAAAGTAAATCCAAATGAAAGATAGCTTTCGCTGTATTGCCTCGAGCTCACCGTCTTGTCTTTTTTATTTTGTCGACCACTTATACTATGGCCTTCATCAGGGTCAGAATTTTGTCCAGGACCCTGTTCGGCATTTGCATTTTCCCTTCTCAAAAACTTCTCCATCACTGCACTTGCTCGCCTCCTCTTGCTGCGATCCCAAACTGTCACTGTCACGTGTCGCGCAGCGCTAACTCGATTGTCTTTACAGGTATGTATCGCCCTCTGCTGCCACCTACTGAAATAGAAGAGTATTACATTATCTGCCGCACTTTCTAATAGCACAGACACCCGACAATGGTTAATTAGGAGATATTAAATAATTTCCCACAGCACACCTGACGATCTTTCACGGCACACTGGTTGAAAATTACTGATGTAGACTGCAGGAAAGTGTTAAATATAGAAAAAAAATCATAATATGACCCCTTTAAGTACCCGTTCAGGCCCTGTTTAAGCACCGGTATGGGCTGATATTTAAACGATACCCAACCTTACCTACCAGTTGATACGAACAACTTTTTTATTTTTCCGTCCTTAAATCTCCAACTATATTTTGTTTTTGCTCCCCCAATCAGACCTTCCACATCTTAGACCAAAACCCCTGTATGTACCGGTGACAAGGAACAATGAGAGCACCTTCTGCACCAGAGACCAGTACCTGGCACCTCGTGTGGCCTTCATCACTTGGCTAGTCACCTTCTTTTTGAAAAAGTATGTCAGTAGTGCTGTGCCAGCTCAAAGCACCAAGAACGGCACCGAAGTCCTTCCCAAACTCATCCAGGTGGGCATTGTGAATGATGTGGTGTGTTCTACATTATTGAGAGAATGAATATAATCAGGGGTAACTTTCAAGCGTGAGCGGGATTCAGATGTTGTACTAGATGGTGTATCTTGTGTCCAGACTGTCACTGCAGGCAGTAGCAGCCAGGAGAAGGAAAAGGAGAAGATTTTAGACAGCGATACGAATGGACCCACGGGGGAGACTGAGAAGAGCCATTCCAACAGCAGCACGCTGTCAGACCGACGGGCCAGTGATTCCAGTTTATGTAGCATCGAGGAGGAGCACCGCTATGTCTATGACATGGTGCATGCCATCCTACTATCAACCAGGGACAATGTGAATTTTGTAAACGAGGTCTTCCACCAGGTAGGTTCATGGGATTCTAATTAAAAAGCATTACTTAATCTTATACTAAGAAATAGATTTTTGCATTGTACAAAACCCAAAACCAGTGAAGTTGGCATGTTGTGTAAATCGTAACTAAAAACAGAATACAATGATTTACAAATCCTTTTCAACCTATATTCAATTGAATAGACTGCAAAGACAAGATACTTAACGTTTGAACTGGTAAACTTTGTTATTTTTTGAAAATATTAGCTCATTTGGAATTTGATGCCTGCAACATGTTTCAAAAAAGCTGGTACAAGACTGAGAAAGTTGAGGAATGCTCATCAAACACTTATTTGGAACATCCCACAGGTGAACAGGTTAATTGGGAACAGGTGGGTGCCATGATTGGGTATAAAAGCAGCTTCCATGAAATGCTCAGTCATTCACAAACAAGGATGGGACGAGGGTCACCACTTTGTGAACAAATGTGTGAGCAAATGTTAGAACAGTTTAAGAACAACATTTCTCAACGAGCTATTGCAAGGAATTTAGGGATTTCGCCATCTACGATCGGTAATATCATCAAAAGGTTCTGAGAATCTGGCGAAATCACTGCACGTAAGTGGCAAGGCTGAAAACCAACATTGAATGCCTGTGACCTCAGGCGGTACTGCATGAAAAACCGACATCAGTGTGTAAAGGATATCACCACATGGACTAAGGAACACTTCCGAAAACCACTGTCAGTAACTACAGTTTATCCATATCAGTGGCCTAGTGGTTAGAGTGTCCGCCCTGAGATCGGTAGGTTGGAGTTCAAATCCCAGCCGAGTCATACCAAAGACTATAAAAATGGGACCCATAACCTCCCTGCTTGGCACTCAGCAACAAAGGGTTGGAGTTGGGGGTTAAATCACCAAAATGATTCCCGGGCGCGGCGCCGCTGCTGCCCACTGCTCCCCAAGGAGATGGGACAAATGCAGAGGACAAATTTCGCCACATCTAGTGTGTGTGTGACAATCATTGGTACTTTAATCTTTAATCTTTAATCTTGTCGCTATATCTGTAAGTGCAAGTTAAAACTCTACTATGAAAAGCGAGCCATTTATCAACAACACCCAGAAACGCTGCCGGCTTTGCTGGGCCCGAGCTCATCTAAGATTGATTGATTGATTGATATATTTTTATTTCAAATATGCATAAAAACAAGAGCAAGCCTGATCCAATACAGTGCTATAGCCTTAACAGCCATTATAACAAAATGAAAAACAATGGAGAATAAAAAACAAAAACAAATAAGCATAGGACTTTCTTTTTCTTTTTTTCTTTTTTTTCTTTCTTTTTTTTTACATATTTGAAAAGGAGTGAGAAGAAGTTTACAGTTATTTAATCCCACCCCTTTTCTTTAAATCATAAATTACTCTGAGCTAGAACTACCTATTCACTCAATGTACAAACTTAATGAACTTGTATATACTGTACATGCATCATAGATATATACATACATATGCACACCACACACATACATAGCCACATCATTACCACTAGTGATCATGGAAATGGTATCATGCCACCACAACAACACCACTGCCTCAATGGGCAGCCCCACACTCTTCTGTAACACAAACAACCCAATATCAAAGCCCTGCTTCATCTCTGTACCTCTGGAATACCATGTACTTATACTTCTTTTTAAACTGGTTTATGTTTGGACATTGCTTTAACTCATCATTCAAACCATTCCATAATTTCACTCCACAAATTGAAATACAAAAACTTTTAATGGTCGTTCTATAACTAAGCATTTTGAAATTTAAATTCCCCCTTAAATTATAACCGCCCTCGAGTGTGCTGAACAATTTTTGAATGCTTCCTGGGAGTTTATTTATTTTGGCTTTATACATTATTTGTGCAGTTTGATACAAAATAATATCATTAAATTTCAATATTTTTGACTGTAAGAATAGTGAGTGAGTATGGTCCAGATATCCAACCTTGTTGATGATCCGTACAGCTCTTTTCTGAAGTATAGTTATTGAATTTAATGAGCTTTTATAATTATTCCCCCAGACTTCCACACAGTAGGTTAAATATGGTAAAACTAATGAACAGTAAAGAATGTGGAGTGATTTGTGATCCAGAACCTGCTTTGCTTTATTTATTACTGAGATGCTTCTTGACAGCTTAGATTGTACATGTTTTATATGTGATTTCCAGTTAATTTGATCGTCAATTGTAACTCCAAGGAATTTTATTTCAAAAACCCTTTCAATATCCACCCCATCTATTTGTATCTGCACCCTTGTTTCACGTGTCCTCTTTCCAAACAGTATTAACTTAGTCTTAGTCAGGTTTAATGACAATGACAAAGATGGACTGATGCAAAGTGGAAAAGTGTTCTGTGGTCTGACGAGTCCACATTTCAAATTGTTTTTGGAAACTGTGGAGGTCGTGTCCTCCGGACCAAACAGGAAGAAAACCATCCGGACTGTTATAGGCACAAAGTTGAAAAGCCAGCATCTGTGATGGTATGGGGGTGTATTAGTGCCCAAGGCATGGGTAACTTACACATCTGTGAAGGCACCATTATTGCTGAAAGGTACATACAGGTTTTGGAGCAACATATGTTGCCATCCAAGCAACTTCTTTATCATGGACGCTCCTGCTTATTTCAGCAAGACAATGGCAAGCTACATTCTGCACGTGTTACAACAGCGTGGCTTTGTAGTAAAAGAGACCTGTCTCCCAAAAGTTTACTGAGTGTTGTTTAAAGGAAATGCCATGTAACACAGTGGTAAAAATGGCCCTGTGCCAACTTTTTTGTGATGTATTGCTGACATTAAATTATAAGTTAATGATTATTTGTAAAAACTAAAAAAAAATAAGTTTCTCAGTTCGAACATTAAATATCTTGTCTTTGCAGTATATTCAATTGAATATAAGTTGAAAAGGATTTGCAAATCATTGTATTCTGTTTTTATTTACGATTTACACAACTGCCAACTTCACAGTTTTTGGGTGCTGTAATTGAATCATGGTGAACATCCTGAGATTACGCAGACACTACTGCCCTCTGTTGGGGGTTTGTTGCAAAGATCCCATCTTGTAACACATTTTGTTTCTGGTCATGAAATGTAACACTTGCGTTCATCCATCTTTAAGGCTTTCTTGTTACCGTCGTGTGAGGCATCGGCAACCAGGAAGGTGATCAAAGTGTACCGAACGTGGATACTGCAGGAAAAGCCCAGCTTTATGACAGAGCCTGAGAAAATTATGGAGGAGGATGAAGTGGATGATGGCTCTGAACAGATAATTAGTGCAGAAAATAACAACATGGAAGCACAGGTACTGAAATACATACCCTAGATTCCCTTGTTTTGATAATCAAACACAATGTTTCATTGACGCAGATGATTTTTTTTTTTTTTATAGAAGTTTTATTAAATTTAACTTTATACAGACATAAATACCAGTGGAGATACCCTATTTTGTAATTTCTTATGAGTTACAATTTTTTTGGTTGCATTTACTTTACTTTTTACAATGTATTTTGTTAAATTGTGCCGCTATTATATTGGCATATTGACATAACTTGCTGACAATAATGTGACATTTTGTAGTTAACGTGTACTTTTTAAGTACATTATGTATGCACGTGATTCTAACTTAAGTTTATCAGAAGAATAGAAGATAATGAACGTACATTAATTAGTATGACATGCAAATGTTAATATGGCTAAGTTTGCTAAGCCTTGGTCCTGTGGTCTAAATAACGTGAAGTAAAGATTTTTACAAGGGGGGTGTATATTGTAGCGTCCCGGAAGAGTTAGTGCTGCAAGGGGTTCTGGGTATTTGTTCTGTTGTGTTTATGTTGTGTTACGGTGCAGATGTTCTCCCGAAATATGTTTGTCATTCTTGTTTGGTGTGGCGCATATTTGTAACAGTGTTAAAGTTGTTTATACGGTCACCCTCAGTGTGACCTGTATGGCTGTTGATCAAGTATGCATTGCATTCACTTGTGAATGTGTTTAAAGCCAAAGATATTATGTGACTGGGCCGGTGCGCAAACGTAGTGCCTTCAAGGTTTATTGACGCTCTGTACTTCTTCCTACGTCCGTGTACACAGCGGCGTTTTAAAAAGTCATAAATTTTACTTTTTGAAACCGATACCGATAATTTCTGATATTACATTTTAAAGCATTTATCGGACATCCCTAATTATTACAATTATTATCACTTATCATTTTCTTTGCCATCGCAGCCATTAAGATGTTTAAAAAAACACCAGCTGTTATTACACCCATTTGTGGGTATATGAAAAATATGGGATAAAATCAAAAAGAGGTTCCAAATTGTGCTGAGGGCCCACTGTTGCCTAAGGAAGATTCAAACAGTGTGCTCCTTAATAAAAACAATTGTTATACCATATATATGTGCTTTTAAAATAGCAAAAATATGACACTCAGATATACTGCAGCATTACATGATACATTATAATAGAGACATTATTATTCCTGCAGATTTGATTTTTATAAGCCATTGTTTAATATGAGTGTTTTGGGGAAAAAACTATGAAATTAAAGCTTAAGTCTCCTAATTGATTTTGTCTGAGAGGTTGACTGGCCTTGTCGTTGAGCAGACACTGGAGAGTCATGGCCACAAGCGGTCGTCGAGCTGGGGGAGGACCTACTCTTTCAGCAGTGCCATCAGTCGAGGCTTCCTCACTGAGGAGCAAAACAGGGACATCAAGGCAGGCTTCCAGCCCACACTACAGGTCTACACTCTTTTATTTAGAGGGATATTTTACAATATGACAGCAGCAATAGTCATACTAATTGACTGTACTCATGCTTTTACGTCCCTGTCTATATGTGTAGGTATTCCTGACCAACTCTTCCAATGTGTTCCTGCTGGAGCCGTGCCAGGATGTACCTAAGCTTCTGGAAAATCAAGTTGAGGTGTGCAAGTGTGTGCTAAGCATCTACCGACACATGATCATGGAGCACACAATGGACTCACAGACATGGTCAGGGCTCTTTTTTTTCCCCCTGTCTCTCATTAGACGTTATTGTCTCTCACTCCAATATTTATTATTTTTAATTGTCTACATACAGGGAGCAGCTGTTGCAGGTGCTACTGAGAATCACTGAAGCTGTGATGAAGAGACCTTTAGAAAACCAAAGGAAAGACAGCTTTGCTGAAAGTTTGGCATCTATACTTTTTCGGGTATGTCTGTACTTTTAACACTTATGTTTTATAAGTAATTTGAAGGAGACCTATATACGTTTAATTTTTTCTGACCTATGAATGTTATTAGAAAGCTGTACTTTCGTGTGAAACAATGCTAAAGCTTCAAATCTTAAGGTTCATTCATTTCGGCGTGATTTTTCACGCAGTTTTGGATGCCTCTGTGTAAGTTTTGCAGTCTGGGTCAGTGTTGGTAATATTGGCGTTAGAGTATAACAGTGTTACTAATGGCGGTATTTTTTTTCAGTAACGAGTAATCTAATTAGATACTGTTACCATCCTTGCAATGCTGTTGCCATTACTGAGAGTGTAAAGTGGCTCATTACTACAGCTATGTTGAATGAAGCTCAAGGGGTCAGGTTTTCGGCCTCACTTCAGCTGCATGCAGAGAGAAGCCGTGGGGATGATGACGGGATGATTGTAAATGCGCTAATGATTGGCTGGGTGGGCTGAACATGCCCTGCTCACGCTGTCTCACTGCATGCTCTGACTGACACAAGATCGCTCTGCTCCGGCTGCTGGAGCCAGGGAAATTGAAACGAAGCGTTCTCAAACTGCAAGTACCGGTATTACTTTTCGCTCATTGAAATTAAAGGCAAGAATGTTAATGTAACATGGTAAATGGGTTTTACTTGTATAGCTTTTCTACCTTCAAGGTACTCAAAGCGCTTTGACACTATTTCCACATTCACCCATTCACACACACACACACAGGGTGAGTGACCGCCCTAAACAAAATATCATTTATATTCTGGCCATTAAAAAATGTTACGACCCAAACCTAGTAAATGTGAAAAATGTAAACCATTTTAACACAAATGTGTTCTGTCAAACCACTAATGGCAACACAAGCTGACCAATTGTGTACTTGTTTTATGTTCTGCTTTGAAAAATGTAACTGTGAGCAAGTTGCAAACAGCCCCTTTAATATAAACATCTTTGGCCATAAAGATGTTATCGAACGTAATGGCGTATAAAATAACGATATGAAAAATACCGTCACAGTTACTTTGCTGAGTAATTAATTACTGTTAAGATGAGGTAAATTAGTTACTAACTCAGTTACTTTTTGGGAGAAGAAATTTGTAACTGTAACAAAATACTTTTTTGATCACACTGACCAACACTGGTCTGGGTAAGTCATTACGTCACCGCAAGGTAGATGTTCCTTTTTGGACATTGAGTCAAGCTCTCAACCAGAGGGGGAAGAGCTGACTTAATGCTCCTTCCTTCAGGCATGAGAAAACATAAAGAAAGGTCAAATAAAGTATAATTTTCATCTAATTGTGGCATGCGCATAATAAGACCGACATGTGACATTAATGCTGTAAAAGCAGCTTTTTTATGCAGAGTCTGAATTGATCGGCGAGTGTCCAGGTGTACCTAACGTTGTCACCGGGTGAATCTATATAATGTTCATGAACTTTATTTTCGACAAAGTCTCAGAAAAAAAAAATTGCAGTGAAGTGAATTATGTTTATGTAGCGTTTTTTTCTCTAGTGACTCAAAGCAGTTTACATAGTGAAACCCAAAGTCTACATCTTTAAGCTACATATAAACCTGTGTGGGTGGCACTGGTAAAGTGTCTTTCCCAAGGACACAACGACTGTGATTAGAATGGTGGAAACGGGAATTGAGCCCTCAAATTGCTGGCACGTTCGCTCTACCAACCAAGCCACGATGCCCCGACGACTTCGATATACACTCGTGGTCAAAAGTTTACATACACATGGACAAAGATAAGACCTTCTGGTGAAAAGTTTTGTGGTCAGATGAAACAAAAATTGAGCTGTTTGGCCACAATACCCAGCAATATGTTTGGAGTAGAAAAGGTGAGGCCTTTAATCTCAGGAACACCACCCTACCGTCAAGCATGGTGGTGGTAGTATTATGTTCTGGGCCTGTTTTGCTGCCAATGGAATCAGATAGTAAATGGGACAATGAAAAAGGAGGATTACCTCTAAATTCTTCAGGACAACCTAAAATCATCAGCCCGGAGGTTGGGTCTTGGGCGCAGTTTGGTATTCCAACAGGACAATGACCCCAAACACATGTCAAAAGTGGTAAAGGAATGGCTAAATCATGCTAGAATTAAGGTTTTAGAATGGCCTTCCCAAAATCCTGATTTAAACGTGTGGACAATGCTGAAAAAACAAGTCCATGTCAGAAAACCAACAAATTTAGCTGAACTGCACCAATTTTGTCAAGAAGAGTGGTCAAAAATTCAACCAGAAGCTTGTGGATGGCTACCAAAAGCGCCTTATTGCATTGAAACTTGCCAAGGGACATGTAACCAAATATTAACATTGCTGTATGTATACTTTTGACCCAGGAGATATGGTCAAATTTTCAGTAGACCCATAATAAATTCATAAAAGAACCAAACTTCATGAATGTTTTTTGTGACCAACAAGTATGTGCTCCAATCACTCTATCACAAAAAAATGAAAGTTGTAGAAATGATTGGAAACTCAAGACAGCCATTACATTATGTCCCTCACAAGTGTATGTAAACTTTTGACCACGACTGTATGTTTAAACAGTGTACATTTTCAAAAGATAAATTATGATACTTTTGGAGAAGTTGTGGGTCAAGGCTGGACGTTTAATCAAATTTAAATTTTGATTTCCATAATGGCTTCTAACGGTCATGAAAATATAGTAATCGAGAAAAAAAAAAGATTAATGGGCTGTGCAAATTCCGGAGCTTGTGAAATGAGTGAAAAAAAGACCATGTCAACTAGAAGTTTGGGATCTCACCATGGTTGCCACTTTTTATGTAACACAGCGCTAGTATGCCTTATTAATAATCAATAACCACTAAACTCGACAAACAAAATAAGGCTATATTATTTGCGCGTTCACATTGCCGCTGACAGAGTCACATAATTGGCCAATTAAATGGAATCTGCTGTTAAATGCAGAATATCCGGGAAACTGACATAAATGTGAGTTAAAGTTAAAGTACCAATGATTGTCACACACACACTAGGTGTGGCGAACTTATTCTCTGTATTTGACCCATCACCCTTGATCACCCCCTGGGAGGTGAGGAGAGCAGTGGGCAGCAGCGGTGGTGATTTAATCCCCAATTCCAACCCTTAATGCTGAGTGCCAAGCAGGGAGGTAATGGGTCCCATTTTTATAGTCTTTGGTATGACTCGACCGGGGTTTGAAACTATACACCCACAACACATATCATCTGCTTGTGTTGTTGTAAACAACATAATCAATGTAACATCAATGTACAAACAGCCGTCACAACTTGAGAGGCTCGCTCTTTTTTTTTTTATAGCTTCAACGCCTATACTTGAATGGTCTTAACAGCACATCACACTTCCCCCCCTTCACAATAGTAGCGTGGTGCACCACATCCGATTTTCATTTCATTTTTATTTATCTCCTTCATTGAGTGAAGGAGATACATTTTGTTAGTGCAGATCTGACTGCACTAACAAAATAAAGGTTTCAAAAAAGTACTTTACACAAGTTTAACATAATTAAAGCACTCTTTGATACATTTACACAATTATTATACGTTGACCTAAAATACTGGTCAAAAATGTCTATTCGACACAAAAAGCACACACACTCTGGTGGTAAAATAAGTGTAGAAAACTTTAATTAAAAACAAAACAGAAAAAACTGAATTGTATTGTTTTTCATATTGTTATTTAAATGTATCATTATTATTATTATTAATATCTTTTTTCTTGTTGTGGTTTATTCGTTACTAATTGTATCAGGGTTTTTTTCAACCACATTTGAAGTTGAGTTTTGGTGGTACAGTAAATACTCATGTTTTCAAATTAAATGCCTACTGAAACCCACTACTACCGACCACGCAGTCTGATAGTTTATATATCAATGATGAAATCTTAACATTGCAACACATGCCAATACGGCCGGGTTAACTTATAAAGTGCAATTTTAAATTTCCCGCCACACTTTCGGTTGAAAACGTTTTTTTATGCTGACGTATGCGCGTGACGTCAAGGGTTGGTACGGAAGTATACGGACCCATTGAATCCTATAAAAAAACTCAGTTTTCATCTCAAAATTCCACAGTATTCTGGACATCTGTGTTGGTGAATCTTTTGCAATTTGTTTAATGAACAATGGAGACTGCATATAAGAAAGTTGTAGGTGGGATCGGTGTATTAGCTGCGGACTACAGCAACACAACCAGGAGGACTGAGAGATGGATAGCAGACGCGCTAGCCGCCGAACTCACCTTAACTTCCTCCGTCTCCGGGCCGCCAACCGCATCTGTGGTCGGGTGAAGTCCTTCGTCGCACCGTCGATCGCTGGAACGCAGGTGAGCACGGGTGTTGATGAGCAGATGAGGGCTGGCTGGCGTAGGTGGATAGCTAATGTTTTTAGCATAGCTCTGTGAGGTCCGGTTGCTAAGTTAGCTTCAATGGCGTCGTTAGCAACAGCATTGTTAACCTTCGCCAGCCTGGAAAGTATTAACCGTGTAGTTACCTGTCCATGGTTTAAAAGTATTGTTGATTTTCTATCTATCCTTCCAGTCAGGGGTTTATTTATTTTGTTTCTATATGCAGTTAAGCACGATGCTATCACGTTAGCTCGTAGCTAAAGTGTTTCGCCGGTGTATTATCGTGGAGATAAAAGTCACTGTGAATGTCCATTTCGCGTTCTCGACTCTCATTTTCAAGAGGATATAGTATCCGAGGTGGTTTAAAATACAAATCCGTGATCCACAATAGAAAAAAGAGAAAGTGTGGAATCCAATGAGCCAGCTTGTACCTAAGTTACGGTCAGAGCGAAAAAAGATATGTCTTGCACTGCATTCTAGTTCCTCATCCACAAATCTTTCATCCTCGCTCAAATTAATGGGGTAATCGTCGTTTTCTCGGCCCGAATCTCTCTCGCTTCATTGTAAACAATGGGGAATTGTGAGAAGTCCTTCCTCCGGTGACGTCACGCTACTTCCGGTACAGGCAAGGCTTTTTTTTATCAGCGAGCAAAAGTTGCAACTTTATCGTCGATGTTCTCTACTAAATCCTTTCAGCAAAAATATGGCAATATCGCGAAATGATCAAGTATGACACATAGAATGGATCTGCTATCCCCGTTTAAATAAGAAAAATTCATTTCAGTAGGCCTTTAATGACTAATCCTGTTATTTTTAATTACAGTATCAATCAAAATAATTGTGATAGATATTTTTGCCATAATCGTCCAGCCCTAGTATGGGGCGGGGTTTCATTTGCAATCTGGGAACGCCTCCAGAATCGAACCTCTTGCATATGGACTCAAAAAATGGGTTTTAAAAGGGACTGTGAAGCAAAAGTTATACCAAAGCATATCCAATACTTATTAGCTGGACAACAAGGAAATGTTTTTAAAAAATGTAGATTAAAATTACCATAGGTCCCCTTTAAAGGAAGAGTAAGTGTGCTTAATATGATTAGGCAACAAAGCTTACTTATCTAAGGACTTGGCTCGGGGACCAAAGGTTCAGGGTTAAAATCTCTCTGGGAATAGAAAAAAGAAACTACTTGCTGGAGAGATGCTTGTCCTGGCTACTGTTGATGTTCCCTTAAGCAATGTTAGATGTGTACCATTCATGTTTGGTCTTGTTTTGCATTCAGACTATTGTTGTGGCGTGGGTGCGAGCCAACCTCTGCGTATACATCTCACGGGAGCTGTGGGATGAGCTGCTAACTGTGTTGTCATCTCTGACGTACTGGGAGGAGCTGGTGACAGAGTGGGCCAGCATCATGGATTCTCTTACAGCTGTGCTGGCCCGCTCCGTTTATGGCCTGGACATGGCCAACCTGCCGCTGGACAAACTCAGTGAACAGAAGGAGAAGAAGCAGCGAGCACGTGGTGAGGAAGCTATCTTATAAAAAACATATAGCATTTTTAAAAAGTGCTTATAATTAAGTGTCCTATGTCTCATATGTATAATTTCTAGCGATGCACAATCCTTTTTTTCCCACCCGATACCTATAGCTTCCTCCTTTTCAAGCCCAATATACCGATAAGTTATTTCTATTTTTTTTTTATTTTTTACATTTAGAATAACTGGAGTTTGTGCACACCAGTATGTAAAAAAACAACCCTCAAACAAAGGTGGATTGCAAAAACTGTAATTGTAGATTCGTCCTGATACCATCTTCAACGAATGTAAAGGGCTGATCGTCCACCACCATCATTTCCATGATGAAATTTGGGTTGTCTCTGGGAAACTTTCTTGCACTTTTCAAATGCCACAGCAATAAAAACAAGAAAAGCTTCTTTGCAGCTGGCTTTGGGATTTTCTTTGTCAGCATGTGTCTTCATAGGCTTTCAAAACATCATTGTGACTAAGCTGGCAATTCCAAATTGCTGATAAGATGTGATGTTTTTTCTCTCCTCTTGTAATGTTTGCATTTGGTGTAAATAGCATGCAAAAAGTCATCTTTATGAAACAGTGAAAAATATCCCACACAATCGACGCCATGTTTTTCTACAATGAGATAGGGGGACAGGCTTACAGTATGGCAAGTAGGAAAAAAAGGGAACGCCTGCTTGGCTCACCCTGATCCAAACAGCACAGTACAAGTAATCCTGCTTCATGTTTTGTTTTGTTTTTTATATATATTATCAAAGCTATTTTTTAATATGATCCGATTTATCGGCATAACATCATTATTCCTCATATTGGACCAATAACTGTTGGTCCGAAATGTATTGTGCACCCCTAATAATTTGTTATTGTAACTGACTCGAAATGAAAGTTCATAGATTTTATGATGCACTTCAAATGGAAGCTGTTTCTGTTTGGAGTTAATTGTATACATTTGTTTGCACAAAATAGCATTTTCTGTAAAAGTTTTTTCCAGTCTGAAAAAATTAAGCTGAGTTGTGCAAACATTTTGGCTTAAGAGCCACTTTTGGTTTTTAATAACAAAGTCATTAGAAATGTGCTTACTTGCATGAAATCTAACATGTACCACATATAATGTACCTTTCCTTATTAATCATTTTAAAAAAGGGCAGGCACTGAAACAGACCAAAGCAGTTAGAATGTTGTTTCCACCTTTTTCACTTTCAAATTAATACCGGTAAGTGTATCATTTATATTTGACAAACTTGCCCTTGAGTAGATTTAAAGGCAAAAGCTTTGCTGGTCACCCATTTTTTGCTTAAAGCAATGGCTTCATAACAAATAATGCACACATCCTATCATCAAACTTCTGATATACCTTTAATGTCCAAAACATGGCACTCACAGCCATTTTTTGCTGATTTTGTGAGTGATGCAATTCAATAGGACAAAACTAATAAATAAGTGACTCAGCATTAGAAAAGGCCATCTGTAATTGCAGTATGCCTTGTCGAATTAAATAATTGCTGCTGGGGGGTGAAACCATTGGTGTTTGTGAGGAGACTATAACATAACTACAGAACGGAACAAAAGTAGGCTACCTGTGCTGCCTGGTCAGAATTAATCGCGCACCATCATGTTTGGTGTGCACGCGCAGCAATTTGTTTTTACAGCTTAGCATAGCAGCGGAGAAAACTTAACAAAAGCCCACAGCAAAGCCAAATTACATGCATAAGATGGTTAAGTGCAAGTACAACTATTTGTGGCATCAGAATTATCAATTTAATGCCTGCTTGAAGCCGGTGGATGGCAACGTATAACGTGTTTAGGACTCGGTTGTGGAGCCATCGAGGAGGGACGCGTTTGTAAACATTGCGGTGAAAGTGAATAGAATGATAAAAAATTCTAAAATCTGGGATAAGTCCATGTCAAAAGATGCTGAAACGTCACAGACACTTGCACAACTATACAAGGATCAACCTAACCCCCCAAATTAGTGTTATGTGGCTAAAGTGGCGCCAATTGCCGAAGGAGAACAGAGATGATTAGTTGTGAAATCCTAGTATTACGTTCAGTAAGCACACGCTAATTTCTCTGTGGTGGTAGTAGTGTAATCACAGCAATACAACTAGAAAAAACACCATCAAAGTCAATCAATCAAAGTTTACTTATAGCCCTTAATCACACATGTCTCAAAGGGCTGCACAAGCCACAACGACATCCCACATCAGGGCTACAAAAAACTCAACCTAATGGGAACAACAAGAAACCTTGGAATGGATGCCGAGTGGATACGGTTAATAACGTGAGAGTCCAGTCCGCAGTGAGGCCAGCAGCGGATACTCTTGTATGTTGACAAGTCAGCAGCGCAGAGACGTCGCCAACTGATGCACAGAGCAGTAGTTCATCCGGGGTCCCAACTTGGAACAGCTAGCGCGTCCTCTGTGGAAACTGATCTGTGGCCACCTGATAACCTCTCCATGCAGGAGAGGGGGGCAGAGCAGAAAAGAGAGATGGAAAATTAACTGGTCTAAAAAGGGGTCTATTTAAAGGCTATGGTGTATAAATAAGTTTTAAGATGGGACTTAAATGCTTCTACTCAGGTAGCATCTCTAACTGTTACCGGTAGGGCATTCCAGAGTACTAGAGACTGAATAGAAAACGCTCTATAGCCCGCAGACTTTTTTTGGGCTCTGGGAATCAATAATAAGCCGCAGTTCTTAGAACACAGATTTCTGGCCGGGACATATGGTACAATACAATCAACAAGATAAGATGTAGCTAGATTGTTTAGTATTTTATACGTAAGTAGTAAAACCTTAAAGTGGCATCTTAAGTGCACAGGAAGCCAGTGCAGGTGAGCCAGTATAGGCGTAATATGATCAAACTTTCTTGTCTTTGTCAAAAGTCTAGCAGCCGCATTGTGTACCAACTGAAGTCTTTTAATGCTAGACATAGAGAGACCCGAAAATAATACGTTACAGTAATCGAGACGAGACGTAACGAACGCATGAATAATAATCTCAGCGTCTGTGGTGGACAAAATGGGACACATTTTTGCGATATGACGGAGAGGCTGTTTTAGTAACACTCTTAATGTGTGACTCAAACGAGAGAGTTGGGTCGGAGATAATGCCGAGATTCTTCATCGAGTCCTTTAATTGTTTTGTTTACAAACATTAAGGTATTTATACGGGGTATTCATATGGATATCAAAATCCTTCATTATAATTTTATTATCTGCGTGTCACTAGATCAGCAACAAACTCTGAAAATTTGCTAATAGTCTGAAAAGGGCATGCTTTTTTCCAATAAATTCAGGTCAGCTTGTCATGACTAATATTTTCTCCAAGTTAATACAGCAACTGACAATAAAAGCTATAAAGGTTGTCTGTTTAGTGTTTACACTAAGTTTATGGTTAGGTGAGCAAATCAAGGACGATTTGCAAATGTCATCTTGGTATGGTATGGTATGCTCTTTACTGGAATTATATTTTCACCACAAACCCGTTCAAGATTAGACAAACATTGTAGTGGAGACAGAACAGGAACGGTCATGCTTAAATAAAAACGTGTCCTTATTTATTAGCAATGGGTTTTCAAAAAAGAGGTAAAAATGTATTTATACATACCAGATATGGGCTGAGCAAATTTGAATGTTATTCACAATATTCACAACCAAGTTCTGTTTCAGACTTGCAAGGCATAATCGCCTTCTTTCTTTTTAGACAATCGCTCTGTTTTTCACAACTTTGTGAAGATACAGTAGTAGTACTGTAGATGTTTTTATCTGTTTGCTCAATTCTGTCAGCTGCAAAAACACTGCAAAAGTTATGCTAACAGTCCCTTTTACAGACAATATATTGGTCTGCTTTCCTCTACCATTGCTGACATTCTGGTAGTTGTTACGTGAAAACACTTTATGTAGCACACTGCACATTTTGCAAGAAAACAGTTCTACGTCACATCTATGGCTGTGATGTTTTCTTTTTTTTAAATTAGTTTATAATAGTCTTCTAGTGTATTTAGTTAGTTTAACCATTTTATTTTTCCAATTTGAAAGAGCAGTGAATTAATTCATATACTTAGAACTCATTCTGGCCCTCTGTCGTATGGATATGAAATGGTCTTATATTATATTCATTTTGGTTTTTAAAAAAGTCTTTAATTTAACTTGTTGAAACCTGCAGAGACCCTGTATTATGCTAAACCAATTTTTCTTACCTATCATTACCTGTTTTTTGTGTATTTGGGATCTGTATAAGTCCCGAAAATTTGAAATCTAACCTTGGAGACATGGCGGCAATATTTATAAAACAATCTTGTCTTCCTTCATACTTCTTCCAAACGAGCTGTTTGGTATTTGCCTGATTTTGTGACTTGTTTCCCATATGTGACGTCAGCGGATGTCATTGATAAATGTTGTCAATAGGTTATTTCTTCTTTCTCTGTCCTCTTGTTGCGAGCTAGATTGGCTCGTACATACGATAGGATATACTTTATTTATCCCACAATGGGAAAATGACAGATACAAAAAGTACACAAAAATAAGGTTAAAACACATGCATCCTCTGCTGTTGCCATTTCTAATACAAAGTAGCCTACAGTTCTAACTTATATCTGTCAGTAAATTTGTTTGGAAGCGTAAACCATTACAACATGGCTGACGGAGAGAAGACACGGTCGAAGTAGAGGCGTGTAAATAAGATTGCCCAGAAAACGGCACATCCTAAAGACACGATCAGAAAACGGCTTGAAGATGGTCTGTAAAACATAATCTATGCAAAATGTTAACCAAAGAACCACCATGACATGTTATGTAGACCAGTGGTCCCCAACCCTTTTGTAACTGCGGACCGGTCAACGCTTGAAAATGTGTCCCACGGGGAAGGGGGGGAGATTTATTTATTTTTTGTCATAAAAAAATACAATCATGTGTGCTTTTGGACTGTATCCCTGCAGACTGTATTGATCTATATTGATATATAATGTAGGAACCAGAAATAAGAATAACAGAAAGAAACAACCCTTTTGTTCGAATGAGTGTGAATGAGTGTAAATGGGGGAGGGAGGTTTTTTGGGTTAGTGCACTAATTGTAAGTGTGTCTTGTGTTTTTTATGTTGATTTGATTAATTGGGGACCACTGATGTAGACCACAAGGAAGTGTATTAAATGTAGAAAAAAACATAATATGACCCCTTTAAACCAATAGTTGTTGTATGCTACTGCAACCACATGGGGGTGAAAAAGTTACATGTTTATTTCAACGCTCATAACCTCCTGAGACCCAGCAATGTATCTTTGCCCTCTGTAAGGGACTGGCTTTTCACGGCCTTGTGGAAAGTGAAAACACTACGAGAATTTGAACTGGTGTCCATTAAAATAGAAGATGTGTTCCCCCATATTGGCCAGTAATTTTACAGGCATTAGAGAAATTGGTTATTAAATTAATCTACTTAACGTATCTTAAACGGTAGACATTTCTTTTTTTCTTTTTCTTTTTAAATCAGAATCAGAATAGTTTTAATTGCCATTGTTTGAGAACAGGTTCACAAACTAGGAATTTTTCTTAGTGCTATTGTGCAATATAAAACACATATAACACAGATTTGGCAATAACAAGAACTCTAACTGAGCTATCAGATCTTGTTATAGACTTAGAAAGGAATTCAAAGGAGTTTTTAAGAACAGGTATGCAATTTAGTTAACGTAAAGTACTTTGTTTGTTTCTTTCAAAATTATTGTTAATCTTATCAAAACAATAGAGAAGCTGATGAATGAAATAATTACATTATTCAGTTGGTGCCAGATACCAATGTCCACTGCAAAGGACATTGCAAGAAAAAAAAATTCTGGGTTTCAGGAACATACAAGAACACAAACTACCATAACCAAATAGAAGCACCCTCCACAATGTTGCAGATGTCAGTGGCCAAATAACCAAATAGGCTATGTGTGTCCTACAGGCCGCACTTTGGCCCCCCAACCTCCAAACTAAGACTAAATTAGAAATGCCAGACAAAAATAAAAAAATATATATACTACTTGTTTTCTTCATGGCAGGAGTGTTCCCGGCTTCCCAGAAGGCAGCAGCAGTGGCACGGTCCTTCTCACTAAGTTGGAGAAACCAAGGGGAAGTGGGCGGGTCAGGAGTTCAGGAACCAATGAGAATTCGCTCTGCCACCACATCTGGTGACCCGGGTGTGGAGAAGGCCCGCAACATTGTCCGACAGAAGGCTTCTGGTAAGGATAAAAAATTAATTATTGCTGGCGTTGTAATGTTGTTCCCTCCATTGTCATCAAAGCAAGACATTGAAATTATTAAAACTATTTTATTCCTCCTCCTCCATTCGCAGCAATATTAATTAGGATGTGATTATTGTTATTGTATTATGACTATACAGTGGGGGAAATAATTGTATGATCCCCTGCTGATTGTGTAAGTTTACCAATGTATAAAGTTACAAATGGTTCCTATTTTCATAGTAGATTTATTTCAACAAAAATACAGAAAATCCAGAACAAAACATTATATAAAAAAACAATATAGTTTTTGCAGAGATATTGAATGACACAATGCTGTTTATACTAGTTGGTTAATTGAACAACAGAATGATGTGATTAATCAACAATGTTGAAAACAAGTTGCAACCAAGATTGGAAGCACATTGTAATTAGGGACCGAATGTCCCTTTGGGACAGAGGACCCTATTGTATTTCTAAGGTTTTATTATTATTAATATATTGTTATCTTTGTTCAATGTTCAGTTATAAAAATTATCACTCTGTTATTAGATAGTGATGGTGCTTGGAGTTTCTGGGCACTGTGGGGAGTGTCCGGGCCTGGATCCTCCTCCGTCTCATCAGGTGCCGTACAGGGTACTGGCACTGTGCGTTGCACCACGGGTTTCCCTAGGCAGCCTATCTTGGTCTGATGTATCTTCAGGGTTTTTCGTAGGGCTGTATGGGTGCTCCCTTGCGAGAGCTGCAGCTTGGGATGCTACCCCTCCCTGCCCTGGTTGCCGTCTTTCCGAGCTGTCAACTGTCTCTCCAGTTGTCACCACTCTTTCGGGGTTGTCATCCAGCCTCTTCCTGGAAGTCAATGGCGATGCCATACTAGATTAGTTTATAATAATACACCTCACGGTGCAACCTGGACACATCATCAGTGTCCAGGTTGCAGACAATAAAAATAAAAACAGTGCGGACGTTAAAAGTTAAGAGATTAAAAGATTTAGCTGAAAGCTAAGGTGAACATAAAAGTTTTCAGTCTAGTTTTAAAAGTAGTCAGAGTTGGGGAAAGTCTGACATCTTCAGGAAGTTTATTCCAGCTATTTGTTGCATAGTGACTGAATGATGCTCTCCCTTGATTTGATTTAAAAGGGCCGTTGTTAACTGCATTTGGCGTGGCAAGAAGAGAAAGTAGAGCTGAGTTACAATCATGTTTGTTGATTGCTATTACACGCTATATTGCACAAGTTTGTGGAGACTTGGGACGTTTTATTGAAAGAATTGGACGCTTCCACTACATGCTGGCCACAGACCAACTAAGCAAGTTTTCTTTTGTACATTCTGAAACTTCATTAAATCATTCACGACAATGCATCCCGGAACTGTTCGTGGGCTTACTGGCGAAACAGGAAGCGCGTCAGACAAATACTAAACCCAGCTTTTTACTTTCAAGCGACAGGATGATTCGGAGTCGCTATTAGGTTGGATGAAAGTGTTGGTTTTCATCCAGTATGTCTCTGTGCATTGCTGCATTCGCCTTTCCCTCTATTCTGACTTGTGTCCCAATTCCTGCCGCTGAAAAACATCTCCATAGCATGATGCTGCCTCCACCATGCTTCGCTGTAGGGATGGTATTGGCCTGGTGATTAGCGGTACATGGTTTCCTACAAACATGATGCCTGGCATTCACGCCAGAGTGTTCTATCTTTGTTTCATCAGACCAGAGAATTGTGTTTCTCATGGTCTGATAGTCTTTCAGGTGCATTTTGGCAAAGCTTCTGTGTGGCCACCATACTATACAGGGATGATTGGTGGATTCCTGCAGAGATGTTTGTTCTTCTGGTAGGTGCTCCTCTCTCCACAGAGGAATGCTGTAGTTCTGACAGAGTGACCGTCTGGGTTATGGTCATCTCCCTGACTAGACTAAGATAAATGCAGCAATGTACAGAGACATTCTGGATGAAAACCAACGCTTCCCATCCAATCTGAGGGAGATTAAGAACTGCTCAAAGATAGGCGTGCCAAGCATGTGCAATCATATTCAAAAAGACTTAAAGCTGTAATTGCTGCCATAGATGCATCAACAATGCATTGAGCAAAGACTTTTATGTACATGTGAATTTAATTTTTTTATTTTGTATTTATTTGCAAAATAAAAACATATTTTTACATTGTCATTATGGGGTATTTTGTGTATAATTTTTAAGACAAAATGGAATTATTTACGGTAATACATTTTGGAATAAGTCTATAATGCAACATTATGTAGAAAAAATTAAGCGCTCTGAATACTTTCCGGATGCACTGTCAAAAATAAAAATATTCTACATATCTATTCAGCAATATTATTTTATAGTTTTATAGCTGATGGATGACCTAATGGTGCTGTTCGTAACTTCCTCACAGTAATGATTTTCAAAGCACAAAATATAAGAACACCACTGGCTAGCTTATGTTACCATTAGTGGTTTAACCGGGACACATTAGTTTGACAATGATCTATATTTTTGTGAAAATTTCAAAGTTTATGTAATACAAAATGTTGCCGGCCCAAATGAAATGATTGGTGTTTATGGCTGTCACTCACCCGTTCTCATCAACACGTTTATGCAGGGAGCGCGTTCACACATACAAAAGCAGTCCAAGAGGAGCAACAAATAATTTGGAGTCATGTTATTGTTATGATAGAAAATACATTCAATGACAGCTAACACTTGCTATTCAAATTGCTTTTATTAGCTAACAACACCTAAAGCTAATGCGCGTGCATGTGTTATGTATGTACGTAATTATGTCATTACGTACGAGAAGCCGTAGGAGGGTGGGTTATACCATGTAAAATACATTGGAAGTTGGCGCCGTCGAGGTGTCTGTGTAAACGCTGCAAACAGCCCCTTTAATGGGCTGATTAATAAAAAAATGAATTGATACGTTTTTGTGTTTGTTGGTGTTTTTAATTTTTATCATGCATTATTTTCATGTATTATTTTAAATATATCTCCTATATTAAAAAATGTTTTGCAATATGCATTTCCTTACATTTATATCATTCCAGCCGCAGTGTTGTGATGGTTCACCACCTCACTGCAGAACACATCGTCATCATGCTAAAAAATAGTTTCTGTTGTTTAGATTGCAATTCAATATATTGAGGAAAAAGGTGTTGCAGATCATACAGTAGATGTGTTCTGTTTGTTCAACGGTAAAAAAAACCCACAGGTAGGAGCATGAAAACATGAATGTGGAGTGAAATTAGTATTTCCACCAGTATGCAGAAACCTCATTTAAATAGGGGGTCTGCACCACTTTTGCACATGTTATCAATTTTACCTGCAGTCTTCGGAGATCACCATAACACACCCACTAATAATATACAGTTTTAAAGTTTGCAGACGCTGTTTAGCATTTGTTATTTTGATCTATGTAGAACAGACCTATAATGTATTGACACTACAGACTGTGTATGGTCATCCGCTAAAATTAAAAGGCAATACATTTAAATTAAAAAATAAAATTAATAGTTAGAAAATAAAAATTTTTTGGTTCCTTCTTTTTTTTTTTTAAACAAATACCTGTGCAGAAAGGAATATGAAACATTTTCGGATAAACACAGTTTGGAGCTTCTCAGTCAAATGACACAGCAGTTCTAAAGGTCAGATGTTTATTTTTTTTAAGGGACACTCACATTGAGGGACACAGTATCGCTCCTTGTGTTTCATGATACCCCGGTGCTTTAGTATCATTTGACCCATCATTACATTCAGCCAAAAAGTACCGGGATATGTCTTATTGATCATTTCCAGCTTGAGGATGAAATTAGGTAAAAATATTTTGTTCATATTATGTATTTCCTTGTGAAATATGACCTATGAGATAAGCCATGGACTGTTCATATAAGAAGTGAAATATTACAGTAGTTCCCCCACTGTATAATTGCAAACAAACTATGCGAGTCCATATAGTGGATCTTTTATGTGTATATATTTTATTTCTGTTATATGTAATAAGCTGATGGCAGTAAGCTTTTTGTGCTCTTCAGTGCATTGACTGCATTGAGATCCACAACACCAGGGGGAGCTCCACTAACCACGTTAAACCCAGATTTCGATCTAACAAAGGTCTTAACTCATTCTCCTTCTATGCCACATCAATATGGAATGCACTCCCAACAGGTGTAAAAGAAGAAGTGCATCTCTATTCTCCTTCAAAACCGCACTAAAAGAGCACCTCCAGGCAACTGCAACCCTAAACTAACACCCTCCCCCTTCCACATCCAACCTCCCCGGAATGTAAATAATCAAATGTATATTCTTGTTCTTATGCTTTCTGATCTCTCTATGTCCACTACTTGCTGTACATATCCTACCAAGTCAGACCTACACTGTTTCAATGTCCATTTCTCTGATGATCCAATTGTTGATGACCGAAGTGCTGATATCAACCAAACCTAACCCTCCACATCCCACACCCCGGATTGTAAATAATGTAAATAATTCAATGTATATACGCTGATGATTAACTTGTGTGATGACTGCATTATGATGATAGTATATATTTGTACCATGAATTGATTTAAGTGGACCCCGACTCAAACAAGTTGAAAAACGTATTTATTTGTTATTGGGGCGGTATAGCTCGGTTGGTAGAGCGGCCGTACCAGCAACTTGAGGGTTGCCGGTTCGATCCCCGCTTCCGCCATCCTAGTCACTGCCGTTGTGTCCTTGGGCAAGACGCTTTACCCACCTGCTCCCAGTGCCACCCACACTGGTTTAAATGTAACTTAGATATTGGGTTTCACAATGTAAAGCGCTTTGAGTCACTTGAGAAAAAGCGCTATATAAATGTAATTCACTTCACTTCACTTCACTTATTCAGGTGTTACCATTTAATGGTCAATTGTACGGAATATGTACTGTACTGTGCAATCTAATAATAAAAGTCTCAATCAATCAATCAATCAGAGGTCCATGTATATACCAGCCCAGGTGCAACTGAAAGGCCAAACACCACTAACAGAGAGCTACAACAGACGGCCCTCATTGTTACTGGGACTCTATTTCCACGTCTTGACAGTATGTCAAAGGCCTGCTTAGAACGGCCATTGTTACTAGCTTGGTCCAGACACAGCAAACGACCCTTATCTGATGGAAATGTGGCAGGCTAATTATAAATTGAGGCGGCGGTAGAAGAGTAAAATGCCAGCCTCACTTGTATGAATTTTTGGTCTCGACGGGATCCTATTGTGGAAGATAAAAGACAGGGGATCATTTTTTCCTTTTCACAATTACCTACCCCTAATGCTCTAAAATGAGAAGCTTGTTCAACAAGGAACAGCATTTGAACCTGAAGAAGGAAATTGAAATAGGTGTGTATGCAAGTATGTGTTTGTGTATGTGTACGCACCGACACATCTGTGTTTCTGAATGGGCAGTGTGTCCTGGTTTGGTTAGTCTCCATCCGCACTGTTCCACATTAAATACAATCGCTTCAAAGTATCTTTCTTTGGGCCTAATTGGATTTCTCTTCATTGATCTTCAAAGGGCCAACAGCTCTTCTCCCTACTCCTCCAGAGTAGGCCTGCACACTAATTGCACCACACTTTTTGATAGTTTCATTAAGAGTGTAATTAATGCTCTTTAACATGCATGGATTGGAAACAATGGCTCGCTGTCGCAGACACAATGTATCTCCCACTGAAAGGCATAATTAAAGTGCGCTGAAAGCTTCAATTTTATTGCTCACTTTGACATTAGGCTTGAAGTGCCATCCACATTCAAGGACAATGTTTCTTAATTGATTGTCAAATTGTCAATTGTCAAACTTGGATGCACTCACCCATGCAAATACAAACTCTTGATGTTTGGTCCTGGTTTTATAATGAGGGGATATTTCATCAAGATGCTCATTAAATTAAAACTTAATGAGTTCAATTGAGCCACCTCAGCTTGGACTTTGCTTTTAGCAGCATTTATCTCACTACATGTTGCATGTCTGTGTTATTATGCGCATGCCAAGATTAGATGAAAATTATACTGTAACCTTCCTTTTTATGTCTATCTTCAAACTCAGGTGGCCTCATACAGAGCTCCTCCCCCTTTGGCTGATAGCTTAATGTCCAAATAAGTAGAGCTACCTTGCTGTGACGTTACAAAGTAGCCAGACTGCAAAATGCTGCGTGCTGATGCATCCAAAACTGCGTGCAAGCTCACTCCCAAATGCATCACACTTACGATTTGATGCTTTGACGTTGTTTAACACGAGTATCGAACTTTTCTAACAACATTAATAAGTCAGAAAATACAAAATGCATCATAGTTCACCTTTAAAAGTCGATTTGGTATAATTTCTTAACATGATAAATGCTTCATTCCCTGAACAAATTTAGTTAAAATGTTTTTATATTTACTACGTATTGTCCTTGTTTATTCATTAAATTATTCAATTTAGTTAATATACTGTAAATTGAGAACATCTGATACACATGTATTGAAAAAGAGAATTAATTTTGGATCTTATTGTCAAAATGTAACAATAGTGAAGTTCGCAATTAATATTATGCCCTGCAATAGACCGGTGACCAGTCCAGAGTATAGTCCACCTTTACTCGCTGGAGTTGGCTCCTCATGACGCTGAACTGGATAAGAAGGGAAAACGTCATCGCAATTAATGTTTTATTTAATGTTTCCTAATTCGTGCTATCCAATGATTAATCAGATTATCACACTTTTTAATTTTGATTAATCATGATTGATCAATATTTAATTATTTACTAACTTTTAAAAATACCAAAATATATTGTGACAAATGCAATTTCAATGCCAAAATGTCATCCATTTACATTTTTAAATGTTTTACTTAAATGCACGTCATCTATTTGCTCTAAACCTAACAGTAGTATGTAGTGCACATTTTGAACAATTCTGCAATAATATTGTAAATAACAAGGTGCTGATAAACTCCAATAGATAATGTACTAAACACATACTCAGAGTGCACTTATGTCCGCATTTTCTCTTTCTTTAACCAGTTGCTCAGGCAAACAGGCTTTTTGACATTGCTGATCTCTTTTAAAAAATACAATTTGAAAATCAATTGCGTGATTAATCTGCATGTACACATGATCAATGCTATAATGTTTTTGTGATTAATCGCATGTGTTAACAAGTTAACTTTGACAGCTCTTACAGTTGCCATGTTCATGTGTCATTCCTAGAAAATACATACATGTTCATTGAATAAATAAAAACAACTGAAATTGTTTGCTGCTATGAATACATATGGTCTGAACTTTATTTATCAGACAAATTTGACTTTTTCCCTCATTATATTTGGCAGTCACACTTTTGCATTTAAGGATCTTACAGTGTATTGTCTATCTTTCTTATAGTATTGATTTATCAAGTCAATGAAGCTTTGTTTGCATACTGTAGTCCTTTATTATTGAATACTGTCTCTATTCTCTGTATTCCTTCCTTTTTCCGCTTTCTTTCTCTGGTGAAAGCTAAGCGAAGCCAGTCCATCAGCAACTGTGTTCACCTATGCGAGGCTATGCCCACAACTAAAAGTGTTCCTATGCTGCTCCACACTGTGAGCTCTTTCTTGCCTGGTAACTCTGCTTGCTCTCACAGACTCTCAGGTAAAGTGGATTTCTGAGAGCTAAATGTTTTTGTGTGTTTGTGACCTCCGCCCTTCCTATATCATCCATCTGTTGATGTCCCATCACAAGCCATCTCTTGTTTGCTGTGCCATAAATTGGTGCGGAGAGCTTTAAGCTTTTCCAACGATTTTCCTGTAGGTTTAACCTTGTGGAAATAACTGAATGAGATGGCTACGTTCCTGCTGCATGTGTGCATGTCTTAATTTCATTTATTACATTTCCATATAAATTGTTTCATCATATGGCATTTGCCTCATTTACAAGCTGTCTTGTGCTGTGTTCACCAGATGTAGAGGAGTGTCAGCTTTCGGAATGTGGGGAGGAGCTAGGAGGAGGAGAGAGCCCACTCCTACGCAGCAGCAGCACCTCAGACATAACCGAGCAACTCTCTGATACATTACAAGGTACAAAACACATGATTTGAATATTTTTTCCAATTTGACCATGTTTGTCCAATCAATATGGTTTATTCTCACATGAATGGAAAAGGAATAATTCACATTACTGTGCTTTAACAACTTTTATGTTTATTGCCATCCCTTATTATTATTAACTTTAAAACATATTTCACTAGAATCGCTGTTCAACACTCAACCAGAACAAATTATAACTGTTACAAAGATAATAATGCTCAGTTTTCATTCAGATATATAATGACAATAATTAAAATGTGTGTTTATTATTGTAATCCTAGTTTTCAAATGTGAAGAACGGCAGTATACTTAGAATTGCGATACAGTCGTCCCTCGTTTATCGCTGTTAATTGGTTTCGGACTTAACCACGATAAATGAAACACAAAACGTGTTTACGACCATCTAATTACGTTTTTCAACATTATGAGAGTCCTCCAGACATGAAAAGCCACCCTTTAGTCATCTTCACACTCTTTTAATCCAATAGCATAGTGCATCCCGAGTCTGAGCCAATGCGTCACTTTCTGTTTCCGAGAGAGGATGCAAACTATAGAGCTCTGCTCTCAATACCACAGTTTTTCCTGACTACTAATTTTGATCACAGCTACAGGATAGTATGCTAGCATATTCGACTAGAACTTTGTCAGGCGGAAGGCATAGATTCGCAAGAGAAGCGAAGGTGCCGAAAGCTGGGGGTTAACTAGCTAAATCCTAGCTCAAAGCTGTTGCCTTGCAACCCGAAGCTAAAAAAAAAAAAAAACCGTGAGAGTTGAGCACATTTTAAGCATATCTGACCACCCAAGCGATCCATTAAAAAAAGGCTGACACAGCTCTAGCCGGAGCAAGGTACGTGGAGAAACACATTAGAAGCGCGGCTTGCTGCCAAAGCTAACAACACCAACGACAGCGTGAAGCTTGGCTGCCTAGAAACCATGAGTATGATAAGACGAAGTCAACAGAGCAATACCAGATTGACAGAAGAAGAGGACCGAGATTTAAGAGCCTTAATAGGTACTCTACAAGGCAATGTCGATGGTGTACAAAAAGATGTCGGCAATCTCCAAGAACAGTTTCTCAAAGGTATACAAAAAGGTGTCGAACATCTCAAAAAACAGATTGTCAGAGAGAGAAAGGGATATTATGTTGATATGATAGAAATGAGATAGTTCAGAGAACAAATGAAGATTCTCAGTAAAGCCAACACTGCAGACAGGAGACAGGAGAGGAAGAGGCTGGTCGAGGAGAATGCAACATTGTGCCAACGGTTGAATGCCAAGCAGCAAGATAACGCCCATTGGGACAACAGCAGTGTTGTGGAGATGATTAAAAAAGAGACAGCAGCATTGCGCCAACAGTTTAATGCCAGACAACAAGATATCACTAATCTGGGGAATATCACTGTTTTGAAAAACATCAAAGAGGAAATGGATCAGTTTACACGGCAGAATGACATCATCAGTGCAGGGTTGGGCATCAATCCTCGACAGCGGAGGAGTACCAGAGGACATGGCTGCTGCTTCAACGGAGCAACAATTGGTCAACTTTCTGCAATCAAAGGGAATTGATGTCGATATTAACACCATTTTTGTGTGCATTTTACTGAATAGAAGAAACAACAACACTACGGCAGTCATCATCTTGAAGCTTGCCAACAGGAAATCCAAAATGGCATAGAAGAAACAGGGAAAGAAGCTGACGGGTACAAATGTGTTCATGAACGAGTATCTCATTAAACGAAATAATGGTATCGCCAAAAAAAACACACAACCTAAAAAAACGGGGAAATTCAGGGAACCAACTGCAAATTCTACATCAAACTGAATTGACATTCAGAAGCATGAGTACTTGTTGTCAAAGACATCAAGGATCTGGACAAATATTACATCTCCCAGCGCTATGACAACGATAATAGAGTCTGACGGAAAACAAACGTTGACATTCAACTACAAAACTGGAATAATCCAAGGGATTACTGAACAAGAAAATCTATACTTAAGATCATATTCATCCACACTTTATGGACATTCATAGAGAAACACAAAATATGGCTGAACAGGAAAATATGGAACTAAAAATCTGTTGCAACATAGATCATAATACTCTAGAATTGGATAAGGATATAGATCCATATAATTTTTTTCCCCCACATCAGGAATAACAATAATGATTCTACAGATGAACAATATAATAGCAACATTAAAACCAACAACAAACTGTTGATTGTTCATTTCAACAACAGAAGCTTGTATGCAAACTACAAAGTGATCGCTGTCTCAGAATAATGGATAGATGCTGTAAAAGGAATACATTTTGATCTGGAAGGATATGAACAGAACCAACAAGAACAGAGGAGGAGTAGCTGTGTACATGATGAAAAACTTGAACAACAAAGTGGTAAAAACATGTCATTAGCTATCGATAATATTTTAGATTGTTTAACCATTGAAGTATGTCAACGAAAAAAGCTAAAATATATAAATCAACTCCATATATAGAACACCTAAATCAAGCATTGACATGTTCAATAACTGGATTAAGGCAACTTTTACTGAAATCAGTCAAAAAGTAACTTTCTTATGTGGTGACTTCAACATTGACCTCTTGAACCCTAACAAACAAAAGTCCATAGATGACTTCATGGACACAATGTATAACATGCGTTTGTATCCTAAAATCACAAGGCTAAGCAGAATCTCAGGACACAATATTTAAACCAATAATTTTGATAGTAATACCACTAAGGGTCTGCTAATATTCGACATCAGCGATTATCTGCCAGTTTTCATAATCTATGACAGAATTTAAAAGAAAAGGAACATCGGTGACAAAAATACATTTTGAAGAATATGCACAGAAAGAGTATGATAGCTTTCAAAAATGATCTGAGAGATCAAAGTTGGGACATCATATACATTGAAAATGATGTAGATGATGCATATGGTAACTATTTCAACACTTTCACGATGCTTTATGACAAACATTGTCAATTAAAACAACATAGTAGGAAACAAAAGAACAATCAAGCAGGACCAAAAACCCCAATGGACCAAAAAATGCTTGTACCGTATTTTTCGAATTATAAATCGCAGTTTTTTTCATAGTTTGGCCGGGGGTGCGATTTATACTCTGGAGCGATTTATGTGTGAAATTATTAACACATTACCGTAAAATATGAAATAATATTATTTATCTCATTCACGTAAGAGACTAGGCGTATATCAGCAATCGTCACACACACACGTCAACCAATAAAAATTTGGCGGGGACGGGTCATGGCACATATCAGGCACGTTCTGAGTTCGTTATTTATGTGTCATATAACCTACACTTATTCAGCCAGTTGTTCACTATTCTTTATTTATTTATTTTAAATTGTCTTTCAAATGTCTATTCTTGGCGTTGGATTTTATCAAATAAATTTCCCCAAAAAATGCGACTTATACTCTAGTGCAAGGGTCCCCAAACTTTTTGACTCGGGGGCCGCATTGGGTTAAAACAATTTGGCCGGGGGCCGGGCTGTATGTATGTGTGTGTGTATGTATATATATATATATATATATATATATATATATATATATATATAGCGCACTTTCCGCGCACGCGATGATGTCACGTTATCGATGAGAAAATGCATTTTTAGACAATATGATTTGCCTGAGCGGCTATGAGACACCGTGAGTAGCAAGCGGTACAAAGTGGATAAGAAAAGACAGAAATGTTTTATGTTTTATTTTTAATTTTTAATTTTTTAAATTTTTTATTTTTTATTTTATTTTATTTTATTTTTATTTTTTTTATACTTTGGACTTCCCGCGGGCCTGATTTTGGACACTGGGCTGTAGTTTGGGGACCTCTGCTCTAGTGCGACTTATATATGTTTTTTTCCTTCTTTATTATGCATTTTCGGCCGGTGCGATTTATACTCCGGAGCGATTTATACTCCGGAGCGATTTATAATCCGAAAAATACGAAGAATAATGCATTATATACAGTAGAACATATATAACAAAGATCTACAGAAGCAGAACACAAGTACAAATTGTATTTAAAAAAAACAAGCTAATTAGCATACTACAAATACGTAAAGCTAGGCGAACACAAGTCTACAGAGCTAAATATACACTATATTGCCAAAAGTATTTGGCCACCTGCTTTGACTCACATATGAACTTGAAGTGCCATCCCATTCCTAACCCATAGGGTTCAATATGATGCGGGTCCACCTTTTGCAGCTAATACAGCTTCAACTCTTCTGGGAAGGCTGTCCACAAGGTTGCGGAGTGTGTTTGTAGGAATTTTCGACCATTCCTCCAAAAGCTCATTTGTGAGGTCACACACTGATGTTGGTTGAGAAGGCCTGTCTCTCAGTCTCCGTTCTAATTCATAGGTGTTCTATCAGGTTCAGGTCAGGACTCAAGCCAGTCAAGTTCATCCACACCAGACTCTATCATCCATGTCTTTATGGACCTTGCTTTGTGCACTGGTGCACAGTCATGTTGGAAGAGGAAGGGGCCCACTCCAAACTGTTCCCAAAAGTTGAGAGCATGGAATTGTCCAAAATGTTTTGGTATCATGGAGCATTCAAAGTTCCTTTCACTGGAACTAAGGGGCAAAGCCGAACTCCTGAAAAACAACTCCACACCATAATTACTCCTCCATCAAATTTCACACTCGGCACAATGCAGTACGAAATGTACCGTTCTCCTGGCAACTTCCAAACCCAGACTCGTTCATCAGATTGCCAGATGAAAAAGCATGATTCATCACTCCAGAGAACGCGTCTCCACTGCTCTAGAGTCCAGTGCCAACGTGCTTTACACCACTGCATCCGACGCTTTGCATTGGACCTGGTGATGTATGGCTTAGATTCAGCTGCTCGGCCATGGAAACCCATTCCATGAAGCTCTCTGCGTACTGTACGTGGGCTAATTGGAAGGTCACATGAAGTTTAGAGCACTGTAGCAACTGACTGTGCAGAAAGTCGGCGACCACTTTGCACTATGCGCTTTAGCATCCGCTGACCCCTCTCTCTGTCAGTTTACGTGGCCTACCACTTCATGGCTGAGATGCTGTTGTTCCCAAACTCTTCCATTTTCTTATAATAAAGCCAACAGTTGACTTTGGAATATTTAGGAGCGAGGAAATATCCCGACTGGATGTGTTGCACAGGTGGCATCCTATGATTGTTCCACCCTGGAAATAACTGAGCTCCTGAGAGCAGCCCATTCTTTCACAAATATTTGTAGAAACAGTCTCCATGCCTAAGTGCTTGATTTTATAAACCTGTGGCCGGGCCAAGTGATTCTGATCATTTGGATGGGTGGCCAAATACTTTTGGCAATATAGTGTATCTTGTGGCCTACCCCAGGGATCAATAGTGGCACCAAAAATTGTTCATTGTTTTTATAAACATTTGTAAAGTTACAAAGAACTTAGAGTTAGTATTATTTGCAGATGACACGACTGCGTTTTGTTCAGGAGAGAACACACCGAAGCTAATACAAATAATAACAGAAGAAGTGAACAAATTAAAAAGATGGTGTGACAAAAACAGACTGTCTTTGAATCTCAATAAAACAAAAAAATGTTATTTGGTTAAAAAATAAGAGAAAGTCAAATACAAATGAATGTAGTAGCTTTTTTAAGGGTAAAATAAATCACATTTTTGGGTGTAATAAATGATGATAAAATTAACTGGAAATCTCATGCAAAAAATATACAACATAAAGTAGCAACAAATACATCAATAATCATACTTGCCAACCCTCCCGTATTTAGCGGGATAATCCCGGTATTCAGCGCCTCTCCCGACAACCTCCCGGCAGAGATTTTCTCCTGACAAACTCCCGGTATTCAGCCGGAGCTGGAGGCCACGCCCCCTCCAGCTCAATGCGGACCTGAGACTGAGTGGGGACAGCCTGTTCTCACGTCCGCTTTCCCACAATATAAACAGCTTGCCTGCCCAATGACGTCATAACATCTAGGGCTTTTAGAGAGTAGAGTGCACAACTGCGCACACAACAAGGAGACGAAGCAGAAGAACAAGGAAATTACAGACATGGCGACGCCGTCGACGAGCAAGATGAAGAAATACGCTTGCAAGTTCCAAAACGAATGGAAACAAGAATTTCAGTTCATCCAGGACAGTTCGAAGGGGAAGGTGTATGTTGCCTGTAAATTTTGTAGAACAGACTTCTCCATTGAACACGGTGGCCGAAATAATATACACATCATGAACGGAGAAGTTAAACAGGACAATACTGCCATCTAATGGATAGCCACCGGAACACTGAAATTCAAGTATTTATTTTTTTTTCTATGTAAATAAATAAATAATGATAAATGGGTTATACTTGTATAGCGCTTTTCTACCTTCAAGTAAAATAAATATATATATATGTATGTATATATATATATATATATATATATATATATATATATATATATATATATATATATATATATATATATATATAGCTAGAATTCACTGAAAGTCAAGTATTTCATACATATATATATATATATATATATATATATATATATATATATATATATATATATATGAAATACTCGAGTTGGTGAATTCTAGCTGTAAATAACCACGCCCCCCGTTATGCTTGAATATGTTTAATTTGGGACCAGAAAAATTGTCAAAAATGCTTCTAAAAATTTAGAAAAAATCCGCAATGAAGTACTGTATTTGGTTTCCTTCCATTGATCCATAAAAATAAAAAACTAAAGCAAGTATGCAGCTGTAAATATATTGTATTACCATATTATAAAATACTTAAATGACTATCTATTTAAAATCTACTGATCACTCCTTAGCCCAAAAGAGAGAGAACTCGCCTACTTCCTGTGGTTCTGATAGCAGAACTTCTGAGGAGAGAGGAGAGAATATTGAGCCCCCAATGGTGAGATGCTTGTCCTCTGTTATTAATGGAAAAATAATAAGCGCAAACGTATATTATTTACTGTATCTACTTTTGTTCATAGATCCTGATCCAGCGAAGCAGCAGTCCAGCCGAGACGGAAAACCTTTCTGAGAGTTACCAATACACAAGGGCCAAGCTCCGAGAGAAAAGTCAGAATGAAGTCTCAAAAATGTTTTTTCCATCTGATACACTACATACACAAAATTATTTAGCAAGTACAGGAAGTAAATCTAGAGATGTTAAAACCCTTTTGTAGTTGTAACCACTCTTCTGGTGGGACTTTATAATTTAATTCTGTTGGAATTGGTGTCTATTCATCCACAAAGATGTGTAAGGTCAGAGGTCACTGATTTTGGCAATGAGAGAGGGGCTGCGGGGTCACCATCTCTGTTCATCCAAAGGTGTTTGACGGGGTTGAGGTCAGGGTTATGCGTTTACACAACAACCCCATGTTTTGACCTTACTTTGTGCACTGGGGCACATTCATACTGGAACACAAAAGGGGTCTTCCTAAATGATGGAAGTAGGAAATTGTCTAGTAAATCCAGGATGTAGAATTAAGATTCAGGGGCTTGAGTGTGACTCCCGATTGGTTTATTACTTGATTAGGAAATGCGTCTGAATGCTTAAAATTATATGTGGTGTATAGCTGTGATATTCAACTGGCTACCCTGGGGCACATTCCGGCCCAGGAAGGACACCATACCGGCCCCCCAAATTCAGTTAAAAAGTTAGTACACAACTATTTTTTTTAAGCAAATTTATAAAAACACTAGAGCGCTCCTGTTGTATAGAGAAACTTGGGCCTTGGCGTTCTCACAGCACCCCTTTAAGTCTTGGCAGTTGGCAGTTACACATTTTTTTTTCGTAATGTGATTTATGTAACTAAACAGTTGGTGAGGCTCACATTTTTGCAGCGTATTCTTTAAATTACTAGAGTGCTGTCATAGAGATAATCTTTGACCAGATTTTTGGCAAACAGTCCTTAAAAACAGCAGAGAACTCCTGTATCTCTGACAAAATAAATACACCAAAATCAAAAGTCTAATGTGGTTCTCTGGAATATACAAAATGAGACTAATAGTGAAGAGAGAAGTCTGGCCCATTTCCCGGAAACGTGACCCCCAAAACTATTTAGCTGAATATCCCTTGTGTGTAGCTTTAGTTTTACTATTAACTGAATTACTCTGTTACATGCACAACTCATGCTGACCGTCTTTCCCAGGCGAAAGTATAAGTAGCGAGACATCCAATGGCTACCTGAATGAAGCAGAGGTTACATGGCAGGCCTTTGAGGGGGAGGTTGACAGTCAGTCCACCCAGTCAACCCATATGGACGTGATCGCTGACCCGCAAAGCCAGGGGAGTCTTCTGCTTAGTCACCACGAAGCTCTAGCAGGTAAAGACCTCCCACTGACACAATTTCACATGTTTTTAAGGGTTGATGCAGTAGAGGAATTGGGTTTAGCAGCTTGATCGCCAAGTAAAGAAAGTAGTGTTTCACTCAGTGAGCCGCCCCCAGACCCACACATAAAGACACACTGGTGTGCGTGATTTTATTTGATTTTTTTGTCTGTGTTGTGATCATCAGAAAGTTCTGTCTTTGTCACCCTGCTCCCTTCCCCAACCCCAATTTTACCCCTATCCCTTGTTCATAGGTCCTGAGTGTGCTCTCCCTTCCCACTCTATACCCCCACCCGAACACCACTACCACTACCCTCAGAACCCCCCCGCCTCCCCAGCTCTCATGGTGCACACTGAGTGCCCGCAGGATTGCCCCGTGGATGACAACATGCATCAGTCTGTGTTACATATGCCACACCACTTGGGTACTGCTCCATAACTGCTGCTCTAGCCTCTCCATTGTTCAGCATCACCTTGACTTCCCATCTTCTACATTGCACATGTTCCTCATCCAAGTTATTTGACTGAAACAACTTATCTCTCGGCATAAATTACTGCAGTGTCACCCGAGATGTGCTACACTCACATATTCAATTTCATGTTTCAGTCGTCTAATCTCTTTATCTTTGTCACACCTATGTTGGCCACTAAGTAGTGCTGTCCTACCACAAATTCAACAGAAGTCATTTGGCTGTTGCATGACACATGTATGTTTTCCTAAAGTATATTCACAGCTCAGCGCTTCTTTATTCAACTAGTGACGAAATGGCTTTTTGTATTACACAAATGTACAAACAAGCAGATGAATGCTCCTCTGAAAGCCTTCCATCACTTGTTGACTGAATTCTGTTTCATCACTTGTTTACTGTATCCCACATCTCTTTGATACAAGTCTTTGCTCCCTCTCTGATATTCACAGCTATGCATACAGTTGTTACCAAGTTGGAGTTTATCAAATCCAAGCTTCCATCCTTCTTTTTGACAATGTAGACAGCAGCGAGTGTCTGGCTGATGATGTCAGCATAATTGCTGGTGGGACCCTGACAGGATGGCACGCTGACTCGGCCTTCGTCCTATGGAGGAGGATTTTAGGTATACTTGGTGATGTGAACAACATCCGATGTCCCAAAATCCATGCCAAGGTCTTTTCCTATCTTTATGAACTCTGGCAAAAACTTGCCAAGGTACAGTGAAACACATTCTCTCATGTCAAATAATATTTCTTAAACATTGTGTTGGTTGTCCAACCTACTCAACCTTAAATATGTGCTCACAGATCCGAGACAACCTTGGAATTAGCGTGGACAACCAATCATCTCCTCCCCAGCCTGCCTTCATTCCTCCCCTCCGTATGCTCGCCTCATGGCTCTTCAGGGTATAAACAACACATAACCACAGACAACCTTAATAAACAATAGTTCATCTTTTGAGGCGTAATGTGAAAAAGCAGGACATTATTAGTTTGGAGTCTGTTATTTTGCAGAATTGAACATCCTTTATTCTTTGACTTCAACTGCAACTAATTCCGTTGCATTTACAATATAGTATTACCTCAACTTACGAACCTAATTGGTTATATGACGGAGCGCTTAACTGAAACACTTGTATCTCAAATGAACGTCTAGCAATGAAATTAATTGAAAGCAATTTAATTGGTGCTTGCCTAGTACATTGTAAGACGGCGTATCCATCCATAAATTGGTGGTGTCGATATTATATTATAGATACTAGAGTGATCAAATCAATATTTTTATTTTCTTAAAATTATTTTGTTGTTATTTACAAACTTAGGGGATATTTCCCTGGGCACAAGAAGACTTTGAGGAGAAAAACAAAAGGATAAAACCATTGTATGTAATAAAAGAGAATGAAGAACTAGTTCAAATATTATGTTGTTATTGTTAAACTGTCAATATCACTCACCATGAATAAATTGATAACTGTACAGTTAATACATATGATTAATTTTGGTATTGGCCAATCTCACTCATGGATCAGTATTGCAATCAGCAGCATACAACCTTGATGAGAACATCCCTAGTTTAGATATTATTTTAACGTGCTTGGCTGACGTTAGACACATTCTGCCTTAGTATGGTGCGGACTAAAAGGGCTATGCTCTAACTGCTTCACCAAGTCGACTACAGGCTTAGTCATGTTATCTTTAAATCAATGAATATCATCCACTTCTTCTTCGCAGCACTGACCTGCACACTCACTTTCTTTCTCCCCATGCTTGGTAAAACAATGTTCAGTCCATTTCTAGCTAATGCTAACGAGCAAGACCGGATGTTTTGTTGGATGTTATACGGTTTACTTTGACAAGTGTTACGGCAACTAATGCCGTAGATGCTTGTAACTCAAATGTTTTCTTGCCACTTAAAGCATAACAATTAGCCGAGAGACAGCTCTTATTTCAAAACACTTTTAAGTTGAGGTATGACTGTTCTGCATGTATATCTTCCAAGGGTTCCTTTTTACACCACTGTGTCATTGTTTTTGCCAAGCCAGGATGTTTGATACAATTTGAAGGTCACTCATTTTACCTGCATTTTACCATAGACCTGCTCAGTGGCCTTTTGGTTAGAGTGTCTGCCCTGAGCTCGGTAGGTCGTGAGTTCAGACCCCGGCCGAGTCATACCAAAGACTATAAAAATGGGACCCAATACCTCCCTGCTTGGCACTCAGAATCAAGGGTTGGAATTGGGGGTTAAATCACTAAAATGATTCCCGAGTGCGGCCACCGCTGCTGCTCACTGCTCCCCTCACCTCCCATGGGGTTGAACAAGGGGATGGGTCAAATGCAGAGGGTAATTTCACCACACCTAGTGTGTGTGTGACTATCAGTGGTACTTTAACTTTAACTTTACCCTAAATTGTGTCGAATGGGTGTGCTAGTAGCAGCAGTGTTTATAATGACAAATAGACATTTACATGCTGTGCTCAATCCACTATAATTAAGTTTAATTGAAAAGATGTGTAAAATATATCTGGAACAACTCAGGCATTTTGACAGGTGATCTATTTTAGATCACAAATGCATTTACTGTGTGTAAATCCATACAACACTCAAGTACTCAATAACCCTTTCTTTGCTCCCTGCCTCTCCCACAAAGGCCACCATGCTTCCATCAGAATACAAGGCAGGAAAACTGCAGGCCTACAAGTTGATATGTGAGATGATGACCAGGCACCAGGATGTGCTCCCCAACAGTGACTTCCTGGTGCACCTTTATCACATCGTGCACCAGGGTTTGACAAGCGATGATCAGGTATGACCAGCAGATGGCATTACAGCAGCAGGAATTTTGTCAATCCTACACTTTGCACAAGACTAAACCCATGTGATGTATTTGCATCGGTTTTCAGTAAACAACTATTTTAGAGATGGCTTGTCAAGACATATTGGACCATTTTCTCAAACTCTACTCTGGCACAAATAAGTGCCAGTTAATAAATAGACTTCTATAAAGGCACGGTTGGATGAGTTTGTTGTCGAAGAACTTGACTGGCCTGAGCTCTAAAAGAAAATATTGATTGTAATATAGTTATTTTCATCAACCTCACACATTTTTACTAACACTTTAATGTCTGAATTATTAAAGCTGCAAAAGTGAAACATACTATATATTTCACTCTGTATTAATGGCCAGTTGCCCCAATACTTTTGTTCGTATTCAAGATGAGCTGGAAGATACGTGTTATACACATACTAGCTATGCGTTCTTTTATTGTCAGCTATAATGTTGAGTAATTTTGCAGTGTTTTGGCATCTTGTAATTATTATTATTGTAGCCCCTTCCTCATATTTAAATTTGGCTAAGCTCAATTCCTTCCAGACGATGCTCAGTGAAGATGATTGGAGTCCATCCACCGCTACTACAAAAAAAAAGACAAAGAACGGGATAAAAGAGTTGGTAGGGGGTATCTGGATACATGTGTGCGTGCGTGTTTATCAGCCCTCCTGGCTGGGTTTCTATTGCGCCTTGGCAACACGACAAGCTTATTAGAATGTTTTCAATATCGTTAAATAATGTTTTGAGCCCCTGCCGTGTATTCGTGATTAATTAAGGATTGACGTCTGTCGCGCTCCGTTAGACTGACAAGTCGGCCAGGGGCCCAGAGTGGGCTGGCCTCCCCGTGTGTGTGTGTGTGTGTGTGTGTGTAAGTCTGTAAAGGAGCGGGAGGAGAGCCAAGGGATCGCAGTCTAGAGTGGAGCAATGAGGGGGGCACACTGAGTGACAAGGCAACATTCTCCCGCTTTTGTTGCAGCTCTGTATAATACGTCGGGGGGCCAGAGCCAGGCTAGCCACTGAAGCATGCTCAAATTGGCCAGAGAAAAGAGTCCTCACGCCACACAAAAGAGGACAGCCGCACGCCTGCTTAACATAAGAAAGTGGCTCTTGCTCACCCCCTACCCCCTCCTATCTTCTCCTAAACTCCTCTAATCCCACCCAAAAGGACGGAAAAATCGTGTATATTGGATGTATGTAATATAAATTTTCCTTTTTTTGTGCATTGATTCTAATTTACCGCTAAATGGCAGTCCTCAAGTTGCATAATATGGAATACAGTCTATTAGTCATTTTGCTTTTGCATAGATAAAGCAAATGACATAATCACCCATGCTCTGTAGACAATTGGTGGGGCAGGGTGAATCCCTATATAAATCCTCACCATTAAATTCAGATAAGCTTAGGGCAAAATGACAGTTCCCTTGCAGGGATTGTCCCTCCGACTGACAGGGAGGACAAGATCAGGGCTATTGTCCTTCTAGCCTGTCCTGTTCTGCACTCATAAAGACATGACCATGCCATGACAGCAGTAATCCGTCCAAGAGGGCATCTGTCTGGTCTGCAACATATTAAACAGAGTAAAAGTCGCTTGTCTTCTTCTCAGTCAGTAACAAATATTTCAAACAATTCCTAAAAGATGGGCGACAGCATTTTTGTTTTCACATATATTCCCTGTCATCAGGTGAATTATTCTTCATAGTAAACTGGAAATATCTATGTTTGAAAAATATTTGTATACTTCACAGTGTGTGCTTTCCTTGAAATGAGGCCAAATAAAAAGGTCTGAGGTGGCTATTCAGATATACATTAATGCTTATTTTGTTAATTGTGGGGGTTATTCCTTCTGCCGACACGTGGGCCCCAATTCCCATTTCTTTACACTCTGTAAAATTTGCGCAATAGAAGACGCATGCATTTGTGACGTCCTCTAAAATGCTCATTTTAAGCAATCAAGCAACAGTTTGTTGTTGGCTAATTACGGCTGATTGCACTGCACATTATGTTTTAGATGTCAATTACCAACAATGTGAGGGTAAAATGGGCCCTCAAGCTCTTCCCACCAATTTTCCACAAGCAGCGCGTCCTTTTTTGCTCCTCGTCCTTGCGTATTACCTTTTGTGTATTTATTCATTCTATTTTTAATTCAGCAGCTTGATAATTGTATGAGGTTGGGATTATGGTTGAAGACAGAAAGGTAGCGCAGTACTAAGGTTTCTGTTGTGAAAGAGTGGAAGAAAAACAATGTGATGGTCTTGTGTTTGCCGAGGTGCCCTGTTGGTTCAGATAGAAACAGCCTGATGTTTGAACTGTTTATGGCCAAGAAGGCAGGTGTTTACAGGCTGAACCATGCCTGTGTAGACACAGGCATTGTCCAGTGGAAGATAAGAGAGAGAGCAATATAACACTTGCTGCATAGTCATAGGCAGTGCATGTGTTTTTATGCAATAGCCAGTATCGGATAATAAAATATGTCCAGTCTTTTGCTGCTTTATCCTGCATTCCTGCTGCCTTTTATACCTCCGGTTAAGCTAAGATGTATTCTCAAAGGGTAACAGTACTTTTTATTTTATTTTGCCTAGCGTTCACAATCATTATGAAAGACATGACGAAGGATGAATTTTTTATAATGCTTTCTAACTTGTAAATATATGTCCACTTCCAACGTAGCCAATGGGTGGTCCTCTATTTCGCCCATAAAATACAATAAATAACCATTCAAAAAGCGGCAACATTAATCCAATATCAACCAAGTATTAGTGATGTTATTATAAGCGCTAATGCAGACAAACTTTTGATAGCGGCGCAATGATCACAAGCCTGTGTACAATTTTGACATGATCGACAGGCGAGGTGTTTCCTTGCTTCCTTGCTCCCTGGAAGTTTATTGTAGATCATAAATCATGTATCTCACCTGGACGGACGAAGTCTGAGGACGTATTCCCACGAGTTGGTACACTTTGACAGCCATTTAGGACCCGAAAATGGCGAGAACGACACCAAAAGACATTTGGTCACAACCTGCAAATCGCCCCCCTCCCACACACACAGCCCTCCCCCCGTTTCTTCGTGTTGATTATATATGAACATCCTAGCAGTCGGCATCCTAATGACAGCAGACATTGTACAGTAAGTTATGTTTTATTATGTTTGTTGGCTCTCATGAAGTTTGCAGTGAAAAATAATCAGTGATGAAAAAAAAACAACGTTGTGATGCGTTTTTTAAATTAATGCGCCTTGTATGCTTAAAACGATCAAAATACTTAATAATATGTTATTATATATGTGCCTTTTACTACATTACGTATACTTACATCATGTATATAAAACCTTAATGGAGGTGTTCGAATCTTTTAAGGGCATTTATAAGGTGGAATAAAGCAGCTCCCATAGGCTCCAATGTAAGCGGACTTTTGATCGCATTCATTTAATATTTAGAATTGGAAAAAAAATAACATCCCTTCCCATGTCTTTCATAATGATTGTGAACAATAGGCAACATTCCAATAAAAATGCAGTCCGCCTTTAAGCAGTTTGTACAACCTACTGAGCATATGTCAGTAAAAGGATACCCACCTGCCACTGAGCTGCCTGTATCTCAGCAAAACAATACAATGCCTGCAACTTTAATTACTGGTTTGCCTGCGTATGTGTATGTACATGTGATTAACAAAGGTGGAGGTCTTTTGTTTTCCTTCTTTTTCTCTCTGAGCCATTAATCTGCGTCTTTCTCTGTTGTATTTTTCCTGTGGTTGCTTCAGTGTCCCGTTGAGGAGCCTTACTCTCCTTGCCAGACTTGAACTGCTTAGTCTACCTGTTGAATTGTGAAAAATAAGCTTTCTTCCCAACATGCCTTGTATATTTTTCCCTTTTGAAAAATATTTCCATCTGCAACACTTCAACGGAAAGTCAATGTTGTTGTATGTTGCACAATGCGTGTTTACTTACTAAGACAGTTGTTGCTGCACCAGAGTGTACATATAGTAAAGGTTTATGTTTTTGTATGCATCAGGATGCTTTAAACACCATTATCCGTTACTGCACTCCACGATTCTTCTTCCTTGGCCTGCCGGGTTTCACAATGCTGATTGGAGATTTCATCACTGCTGCTGCACGCGTCCTCAGTTGTGACTCTTCAGAGGTACATGCATGCTGTGTCCACCAAATAGTACAATTTGATTTAGTATACAATGTATTTGTATTTTCTCTTGTTATATTATTATTAGGGCTGTCAAAGTTAACCCGATAACATGTTAACGAAAGTTTCCTTTAACGGCACAATTTTTTTATCGCACCATTAATGTGCGTCTGGTGTGGCCCTCAGTTCCATACTGTAGCAGTGGAAAGGCAGCGTTGTTCTACCTGATGTTGAGTCACAGAAAATAGAAAGAAACGGACAGAGCAAAAGGTATATTGAACAGCAAGTTAAGTTCCGAAACCCTGGCCGGTCGCTCTCTCCGCAAGACCAAAGTTATGACTATCCACTCTCGCTGTGAGTTATCACCACATTTCCTAGCTGCTGGCAGCAGCGGTGTTGCCAAGTCCAAATATTACAGGCAACTTTTTTTCTAAAGTCGCTCATTATGTTTTTTTTTTGTTTTTGTTTTTTTCTGGACTTGTTGTTGAACATGTGTTTGCTTATTTGGGCTCGCGTTTCTGTCCTCACAATAGACTCACTATGGACAAATGCGATTAAATATTTTAATCGTTTGACAGCCCTAATTTATTAATGTTTTGCATTCTTTATGTATATACTGTATTTCTTGTTTTGTTTTTTGTCAAATCAGTATAACTTTTTGAGACCATGCCACGTTTCACCAACACTGGGCACTAAATGCAGTTGCATACCAGTGGCACAGGCTGAACACATATAGTCCTTTCACACACACACACACACACACACACACACACACACACACACACACACACACACACACACACACAGAGGGGTGAGCATCTCTTGGCGGCAAGGTGGCTTTTTGTTTATTCATTTGATCTATTCAACTGAAGACATGGTGCACTACAGATTTACTTAGTGCAATTTTTGAAGCTTTTACCATTACATTTCATACACCCACTTGTCAAATGTCATTCTCTCAGAAATTTTGAAGAAAACCATGTGCAAAATTAAGCTCAAAATTGTTTTTTAATAACCTTTCACAAACTCTTGTAAGTCCTGCCAATGGATTCCATGTACAGCATGACAGTGCAATGAAGGCCATAGTGCCGTAAAAATTTAAGAATTTAAAAGCTATTTGTTTTTGTATTTTCTCTTGCCAGGCTCCCAGGATGGAGGCTCAGACAATTCTTGGCTCTTTAGTATGTTTTCCCAATCTTTACGTCCATATTCCAGTCCTGCGAAGCGTAGCTGGTTCTGATGACATTGTTGTAGGAAATGAGGACATCAAGGTAAGAGGGTAAATCATCAAAGGGGAATTTTGTATTTTCCATTACTATACATGATTTAGGACAGTGGGTGAATTAAATCCTGAGATATATTTCATAAGACATGTAGCTGGCAGTCTACATTATGTGTACATGGAATGTCTGGACTGCCATTTAATAATGTTTCTTTGCACTGCAGGATTATCTTGTCAACATCCTCCTTGAGGCCGCAACAAAGGAACCCTGTGAAGGGGCTCGGTACGTTATTACATTGATTAAATGTTAATTGTATTTATTAGTAGTACAGTCGTGGAGTGAAAATGATCTGAATGGCAGCTAAAAGCTTATGAAATAAGATTTGTGTGTGAAGCCTTTAAGTACCAAAACAGATCTGTTCCTACACTGATACAAGTTGATGGTTTTTGCTTGCCAGGTGTATTGCTGTGTGCAGTCTGGGCCTGTGGGTGTGCGAGGAGCTAATGCAAGAAAAAATCCATGACCAGGTGAAAGATGCCATCAATGTCCTAGGAGTAACACTAAAGGTTAGTGACCATCCCATGAACAAGATGTTTACACTACTGTGTGTGTGTTTACTGAGTTTTACCATATATACAAGAGAGATATACAGAGATGTTGTATCATCTGTGTACAAATGTCCATTTGGTTGCAACTTGAGGGTCAAACATATTCAATAGGAAACAGGAGACAAAGTTCAAGTCAATAAATTATTTTTTTTACATTGACTGCAAAAAGAATCCCAAAACCCTTTTGTGTCCCCCAAAGTACAAATAAAAACGACCTGGTGAACCGGTCCAAAAGAACAAAAGACGGTGAGGTAATTAGCCCAACCCTATAAGACGTCATCAACCTGGCACAACAACGCTATCCCAAACCATCAATTAATACAAACCTGCGCATAAACTAAATCCTTAACTACATGAAATTCAGCAAACATAAAAGGCGGTCCCACAAATGAAATAAAAACTAATAGACAAGAAGAACATATCAGCAGACAAGAGCATGTGCTGACGTGCGTGTCAGTGATTACAAGAAGCAAAAAGGAGCCAGCTGAGCTGACGCCACGTACTGTATTTATATATAGGGGAAAGGCCAATCTCAGCTGCTTCCTGCAAGAAAGACAAACGCACACATAACACATTTGTTGAGAAGAATATTGTTGAGGTCATTAATGTTTTCTAGTTTAGAACCAGATGTGTTTGGTGGGGTTGAGGTCAGTAGTCTTGGTTCATCAACACCATGGGTTGACAACTTTTACTTTCAAAAAATACAATGATTTGCAAATCATTTTCAACCCATATTCAGTTGAATATGCTACAAAGACAACATATTTGATGTTCAAACTGATAAACTTTTTTTTTTGTTGCAAATAATCATTACATTTAGAATTTGATGCCAGCAACACGAGACAAAGAAGTTGGGAAAGGTGGCAATAAATACTGATAAAGTTGAGGAATGCTCATCAAACACTTATTTGGAACATCCCACAGGTGAACAGGCAAATTGGGAACAGGTGGGTGCCATGATTGGGTATAAAAGTAGATTCCATGAAATGCTCAGTCATTCACAAACAAGGATGGGGCTAGGGTCACCACTTTGTCAACAAATGCGTGAGCAAATTGTTGAACAGTTTAAGAAAAACCTTTCTCTTTTTTTTTTTTTTTTTATTTTTTTTTTTTTTTGTCCTGTCCAGTTTCTCAGGCAAATCATATAGTAGATGTAGATGCCCGTATCGGCTGTTCAGATTTACTTTACAAAAGAGAAGTGTAGGATACTTCTCTTGTTGCCTTATTTGTATTTGACTTTATTAAATGTATTTATATTATCATTTGGTGCAGCCGGGCCGGAGCAGGAGGGGATAGAAAGAGAAAAAAAGGAAGACAGAGGGGGGAATTGTGGGGACAAGAGGGGGATTAGACAGAGACAAACCAAAGAAAAACCTTTCTCAACCAGCTATTGCAAGGAATTTAGGGATTTCACCATCTACGGTCTGTAATATCGTCAAAGGCAGGGGTGCTCATTACGTCGATCGCGAGCTACCGGTCGATCGCGGAGGGTGTGTCAGTCGATCGCCAGCCAGGCATTAAAAAAATAGTCCTAAAAATGAGCGATCATAAATCTTCACTATGACGTCACTTTCGTCACTTGATTGACATTCACGGCACCCGAGGGTCTTCTGAGATGACGCTGACTGCTGCCAGCTCATTATTAAGAAAAAATTACCGACAGGAAGGCGAGAAACACTTTTTATTTCTACAGACTGGCGCCGTACCTGTCGTCAAAACTCCAAAGACCGACTGCACAGTTGCAAAATAAAAGCGCTGCTTCATCCTGCCTGCGCTAACAAAATAAGAGTCTCAGAAAGCTGGCGTGCACAAGCTAGCAAGCTACGGAGTTTGCCGCCAATGTATTTCTTGTAAAGTGTATACAAAGGAGTACGGAAGCTGGACAAATAAGATGCCAAAAACCAACCACTTTCATGTGGTATTGTACAGAAAGGAGGACTTTTTTTATCCTCCATTTGAAAATGCGGACGTTATCAGCACCACTGTCTGATTCCTATCAATGCAAGTCATCAGAATCAGGTAATACACCAACTTATATTCTTGTCTTCATGAAAGAAAGGAATCTATATGTGTTAAACATGCTTGTATTATCTTTAAACACCTTTAACTTGTTAACAATATTAACTATTTGTGTTAAATATGCTTGCATTATCTTTAAACACCTTTAACTTGTTAACAATATTAATTATATGTGTTAAACATGCTTGTATTATCTTTAAACACCTTTAACTTATGAACAATATTAACTATGTGTTAAACATGCTTGTAGTATCATTAAACACCTTTAACTTGTTAACAATATTAACTATATGTCACGAGGGGGGGTTGCAGCTGGCTGCGGGGTTGTTCTTCCCATGCAAAAAACGGCTCCGGACGATAGCGTGAAGGTGAGCTTGGATTTATTCAACATAAATCACTAAAACTATCACACACGCAAACAATAAAGCAAAAAGGCAAACGTACCTAAAACACATGAAGCTTAATTACTTGGCATGGATGACATGGCATAATCAAACACTTACTTGACATAAACGCGTGACAAACACAATGCAGGCAGAACGAGTGATGAACAAAGGTAGACTTAAATAACAGTGACATGATTGGAACAAACAGGTGCGTGACTCAAAACGTAAAACAGGTGCGTGACATGACAGGTGAAAACTAATGGGTGACCATGGAAACCAAACCAAACAAGGAAGTGAAACCAGGAACTAAGAAAGTGTCCAAAAAAACAAACACATGGCCAAACAAAAACATTAACAGACATGACAGAACCCCGCCCTTACGGACAGATCCCAGATGTCCAAAAAACAAAACACAAAACAGGATCAAGAGTCATGGGAGGGCGGGAGAGGGACATGGCAATGTATCGCCAGGCCAAGTGGCCCCGAATCCACCGAGGCATAGTCATGTGGCGGCGGCGAGTGGAACGCCGCCACCACAGGCGAGGTGGGCGACCCGGGAAGGGCCACATGCGTGGCCGACGAAGAGGTGGGCGCACTTGGCGTGGCGGACGACCAGGTAATGGCCACAACCGTGGCAGGCGAGGAGGCAAGCGCGTCATCGTCATTGCAGGCGTTGAAGCCGCAGATGACGCAGGTGCGGGTGCAGCAGACGAAGCAGGCGGCGAAGCTTGGTCTTGGCCACTTGGAGGGTCTTGGCTGCTTGGAGGGTCTTGGCGAGGGTCTGGGTCTTGGTCTTGGCGAGGGTGGTCTTGGACTTGGTCTTGGTCTTGGACTTGGTATGGTTGGTCTTGGACTTGGTCTTGGCATGGTTGGTCTTGGACTTGGTCTTGGTCTTGGCATGGTTGGTCTTGGACTTGGTCTTGGTCTTGGCATGGTTGGTCTTGGACTTGGTCTTGGCGGCGTGGGTCTTGGTCTTGGCGGCGTGGGTCTTGGTCTTGGCGGCGTGGGTCTTGGTCTTGGTCTTGATCGTCTTGGTCTTGGTCTTGGCAGTCTTGGCAGTCTTGGTCTTGGTCTTGGCAGTCTTGGTCTTGGTCTTGGTCTTGGTCTTGGCGTGGGTCTTGGTCTTGGCGTGGGTCTAGTACCGGAGCTTGGCAGCGTGGAGCTGGAACCGGAGCTTGGCAGCGTGAGCTGGAACCGGAGCTTGGCAGCGTGGAGCCGGAACCGGAGCTTGGCAGCGTGGAGCCGGAACCGGAGCTTGACAGCGTGGAGCCGGAACCGGAGCTTGGCAGCGTGGAGCCGTAACCGGAGCTTGGCAGCGTGGAGCCGGAACCGGAGCTTGGCAGCTTGGAGCCGGAACCGGAGCTTGGCAGCGTGGAGCCTGAACCGGAGCTTGGCAGCGTGGAGCCGGTACCGGAGCTTGTCAGCGTGGAGCCGGTACTGCAGCTTGGCCGCGTGGAGCTGGTACCGGAGCTTGGCCGCGTGGAACTTGACGTGGTGCAGGTGGCCTAGCTGGGGGCTGTGGCTTGGCATGGTGACGGACTGGTGGTGGCGGCCGGGATGGAGGTTGCTGCCTGGTTGGGTGCAGCTGAGCCACCCCACCAACACAGCTCCTGGTCCCAGCCCCCCCCTCAAGGAGCGGATACCAGACGCGCTCCCTGCGGTCTGGCATCTTCTTTAGGGGTGGGTGGAGAGTGGTCAGGAGGGGGGCAGAATCCTCCCCATTAAATTGTCCAAAATGTCTATTTACCACCCCCACTTTAGACTGGGTCTGAACAAATCAAAATTTTGAAAAACATTTCTCAAAAGAATTACTCTTTGAAACAAAGTCCTTAGTGGGCGGCTGACAGAGGGCGTAAATGGAATCTAAAAAAAAGTCTTGGTCTCTGACGTCATCACCAGTGGGCGGGATGACGTCATCAGCACGGGTCTCCTGCGGCGGCGAGGAAGACAGGGCTGGTTGGGGAATCTTGTTGTCCGTAGGAGGATCCTGGGGGAACGACGCGCTATGCTGGCGAAAAGAAGCCTTTCTGGCTGGCCTCCATCTTCGCCAGCGCGTCTCCATCACCTCGTCATGGCCCGTCTGCGGAAGAACGTCTGCTGCCTGCATAATGTCACGCGGGGGGGTCGCAGCTGGCTGCGGGGTTGTTCTTCCCATGCAAAAAACGGCTCCGGACGATAGCGTGAAGGTAAGCTTGGATTTATTCAACATAAATCACTAAAACTATCACACACACAAACAATAAAGCAAAAAGGCAAGCGTGCCTAAAACACATGAAGCTTAATTACTTGGCATGGATGACATGGCATAATCAAACACTTACTTGACATAAACGCGTGACAAACACAATGCAGGCAGAACGAGTGATGAACAAAGGTAGACTTAAATAACAGTGACATGATTGGAACAAACAGGTGCGTGACTCAAAACGTAAAACAGGTGCGTGACATGACAGGTGAAAACTAATGGGTGACCATGGAAACCAAACCAAACAAGAAAGTGAAACCAGGAACTAAGAAAGTGTCCAAAAAAACAAAAACATGAACAGACATGACACTATATGTGTTAAACATGCTTGCATTATCTTTAAACACCTTTAACTTGTTAACAATATTAACTATATGTATTAAACATTCTTGTATTATCATTAAACACCTTTAATTTATTAACAATATTAACTATATGTATTAAACATGCTTGTATTATTTTTAAACACCTTTAACTTGTTAACAATATTAACTATATGTGTTAAACATGCTTGTATTAGCTTTAAACACCTTTAACTTGTTAACAATATTAACTATATGTATCAAATATTCTTGTACTATCAATAAACACCTTTAATTTATTAACAATACTAACTATATGTGTTAAACATGCTTGCATTATCATTAAACACCTTTAACTTGTTAACAAAAACATATATTTCATAAATAAGTAAATATAAATTATATATATGAATGAGGTAGATACCCGCGACTTGATCAATTGAAAAGTAGCTCGCCTGCAGAAAAAGTGTGAGCACCCCTGATCAAAGGGTTCAGGGAATCTGGAGAAATCACTGCACGTAAGCAGCTAAGCCCGTGACCTTCGAACCCTCAGGCTGTACTGCATCAAAAAGTGACATCAGTGTGTAAAGATATCCCCACATGGGCTCAGGAACACTTCAGAAACCCACTGTCAGTAACTACAGTTGGTCGCTACATCTGTAAGTGCAAGTTAAAACTCTCCTATGCAAGGCGAAAATCGTTTATCGAAACGCCCGGAAACGCCGTCGGCTTCGTTGGGCCTGCGCTCATCTAAGATGGACTGATACAAAGTGGAAAAGTGTTCTGTGGTCTGAGGAGTCCACATTTCAAATTGTTTTTGGAAACTGTGGACGTCGTGTCCTCCGGACGAAAGAGGAAAAGAACCATCCGGATTGTTATAGGCGCAAAGTTGAAAAGCCAGCATCTGTGATGGTATGGGGGTGTATTAGTGCCCAAGACATGGGTAACTTACACATCTGTGAAGGCGCCATTAATGCTGAAGGGTACATACAGGTTTTGGAGCAACATATGTTGCCATCCAAGCAACGTTACCATGGACGCCCCTTCTTATTTCGGCAAGACAATGGCAAGCCGCGTGTTACATCAACGTGGCTTCATAGTAAAAGAGTGCGGGTACTAGACTGGCCTGCCTGTAGTCCAGAACTGTCTCCCATTGAAAATGTGTGGCGCATTATGAAGCCTAAAATACCACAACGGAGACCCCGGACTGTTGAACAACTTAAGCTGTACATCAAGCAAGAATGGGAAAGAATTCCACCTGAGAAGCTTAAAAAATGTGTCTCCTCAGTTTCCAAACATTTACTGAGTGTTGTTAAAAGGAAAGACCTTGTAACACAGTCGTGAACATGCCCTTTCCCAACTACTTTGGCACGTGTTGCAGCCATGAAATTCTAAGTTAATTATTGTTTCCAAAAAAAAAAAAAAGTTTAGTAGTTTGAACATCAAGTATCTTGTCTTTGTAGTGCATTCAATGGAATATGGGTTGAAAAGGATTTGCAAATCATTGTATTACGTTTACATTTACATCTAACACAATTTCCCAACTCATATGGAAACGGGGTTTGTATATGTATGTATATGTGTATATATTTATGTATATACTGTATGTATACATATATATGTTTACAGATGTATATGTATGTATACATATTTATGTATGTATACATACGTATGTATATGTGTATATATCTTTGTATATGTGTATGTATATACAATATATGTTTGTATGTACGTATATGTGTATGTATATATATGTTTGTATGTATGTATATGTGTATGTATTTATACATGTGTATATGTATACGTATACATGTGTATATATATGCATATATGTATATTTATATATGTGTATATATGTACATAGGTATGTGTATATATGTATGTGTATATATATTATTTACATGTATGTATAAATTATATATGTATGTATATATATTAGGGGTGTAATGGTACACAAAAATTTCGGTTCGGTACGTACCTCGGTTTAGAGGTCACGGTTCGGTTCATTTTCGGTACTGTAAGAAAACAACAAAATATAAATTTTTTGGTTATTTGTTTACCAAATTTGTAAGCAATGGCTTTATCCTTTTAACATTGGGAACAATATGATAATTCTGCCCACGTTAATCAACATTAAACTGCCTCAAGTTGTTGCTCAGATTAAATAAAATGACAAAACTTTCTTCTACATATAAAAAGTGCAACATTAAACAGTTTCAAGTCAACTCATCATGCTTAATTTATTACAGCATTTGGGAAGCCTGTAGTTGATTTTTATCACACACGCACACACACACACCGCATAATGAGCTAACACACACACACACACACACACCGCACAATGAGCTAACACACACACACGGCAAAATGAGCTAACGTTACGCTAAAAGCTAATTAGCCTTCACCTCAAGCCAGGGCCGCGAGCGAGCTAAACTGCAGTTTGTTTCTAGAACGTCAACGGGCTCATAGTGATGTTACTAGTAGTTGACTGGGAGGTGTTTATTTTAATTTGGGGAGAGTCCTCTGCCTGATGCTCACCTGCTAAACACCTATCTGCTAACCCCACCGCAGAAGCACTGACTATATGCGCTCTGAATACGCACTGCTGATTGGCTGTTACTGCTCTGAATACGCACTGCTGATTGGCTGTTACCGCTATTGTTGTAACCAATCAGATGGTTGTGTGGGTGGGATAATGCTGGGTGCTGTGTCGGAGACAGAGGCAGAGAGCAGAGCAGCTTGTTAAGATGTGTGGAAACTCGTTCGGTACACCTCCGAACCGAACCGGAACCCCCGTACCGAAACGGTTCAATACAAACGTACCGTTACACCCCTAAAATATACAAACGTGTGTATATATTTATTTATATGTATATTAGGGCTGTCAATGTTAACTGGTTAACGCATGTGATTAATTAAAAAAATTATTGCATTACCATAAATGAATGATGATTAATCAAAGTGTATGTGACGGCACCTGAAGGCAGCGCGCATTGCACAGGTAGTGATCACGTCACACACCATTTATAGAGTGAGTGATGTACTCTATATATGTATACGTGTGTGGGTGTGGGTGTGGGTGTGCGTGCGTGTGTGCGCGCTCATACATACATATATATATATATATATATATATATATATATATATATATATATATATATATATATATATATATATATATATATATATATATATATATATATATATATGTATTTGTATATTGGTTTTTATTCAGTCATTGGTGGAGCTAAGGATAATATTTGAATATTCTTTTTAATATTGTTCTGCAGCACTTTGGAAACATTTTTGTTGTTTAAATGTGCTATATAAATAAAGTGGATTGGATTGGATTGGATGTATGTGTATATATACAATATACTGTATGTGTATATATATTAGTGTTGTCCTGATACCAATATGTTGGTACCGGTACCAAAATGCATTTCGATACTTAAAGGGGACCACAAAAAATTGCATTATTAGCTTTATTTTAACAAAAAATCTTACGGTACATTAAACATATGTTTCTTATTGCAGGTTTGTCCTTAAATAAAATAGTGAACATAATAGACAACTTGTCTTTTATTAGTAAGTAAGCAAACAAAGGCTCCTAATTTAGTCTGCTGACACATGCAGTAACATATTGTGTCATTTATCTTTCTATCATTTTGTCAAAATTATTAAGGACAAGTGGTACAAAATGAATTATTAATCTACTTGTTCATTCACTGTTAATATCTGCTTACTTTCTCTTTTAACATGTTCTATCTACACTTCTGTTAAAATGTAATAATCACTTATTCTTCTGTTGTTTGGATGCTTTACATTAGTTGTGGATCAGTGGTGTGCCGTCACTAGAGGCAGGGGAGGCACGGCCTCACCTGCCATCATGGAAAGAAAAAAAAAAGTAAAAAGAAAAAAATAATAATTAAATTGTTATATGTATCCAGTGATTATACTAAAGTTATTTTCCATTTAACTTCACCAGTTTTAGATTATTTTAATTTTATTTTCACATTTGCCGTTCAAATACTGAGAAGAGACGGTGCGGTGATCAGCAGCCAGTTGAGGCACTTCACTGCGTTGTGCCTCAACATGGATTGTGCGCAATGACTCGGCTAACTGCTGGCCTGCTGTGCAGTGAGACCGTATTGCTATATGAATTATATTATACATTTCCATAGTTTAGTTAGCTGAGGTGTATAATATACAGTCTATTTTGTCAACAACTGTATGTGTGTAACGTATTTTTAGTGCTGAGCATTCATAAAACTCTGCTGCGAAGACGCACTGTGTGAAGCTCGTCTCATAACCCCGCCTCCTGGTGCCAAGCACCTCCGCCGCAGAATGCACCGCCCGACGGGAGCGCCGCAGCCACACCAACCAAAGCCCACACCCAAACCCTCCACGTGCAAGACCGAATCCACTCAAAAAAAGTCACTTAACAAGAAGCCAAAAAGTGCAAAAACAACAATACTCGCGCTGCAGGAGCCGCGAACGACCGCAGGGACACAACATTAGGTACACCTGCACTGCAGGTTCATATGTTTGTAAATCTGACTGTGATGATGCAGTCGTGCCTCACCAGACATAAACCTCACCGCACGCCACTGTTGTGGATGATACCACAAATTTGGGTATTAACCCGATACCAAGTCCTTACAGGATCATACATTGGTCATATTCAAAGTCCTCATGTGTCCAAGATTTAAACATAAAATGCCATCCATCCATCCATCCATTTTCTACCGCTTATTCCCTTCGGGGTCGCGGGGGGCGCTGGAGCTAAGCTACAATGAATTTTTTTTAAACGAAAGAAGTTGTGATGCCAAAAAATATCAATGTAGTCATAGTAGTATCAACTAAATACGCTCCTGTACTTGGTATCATTACAGTGGATGTTAGGTGTAGATCCACCAATGGCATTTGTTTACATTTTGACAACGGTGAGCTACGTTGTGTAGTGAAGCACGTTTAGCTATTCCTCGCCCTGTAGGGATGATACTTGTAAGAAACGTACTTTGTTTGTCGCCATGGAGGCGAGGATTAGTGATTTAGAAGTAGCTAAAACACTGCAGACTGCGGATGGACTTTAGCCGCTAGCTAGCTAGCCATGTCTTAAAGCTCCTCTTCCTGTGGGCATTTCAATGATAAAGCTGCACCTTTATCGTTAGTTTTTTAGCCAAAATGCGTCCGTTCTCACTTTTCTGTCTACACACATTGTCTGTTTGTAGGTACTCTGTGATTGTGCCCTGCCGAACATGCTCGTCTGCTCTTAACCAGCAATGACACGATGTGACGACGGCAGGAGGGTGGGGGACCGGTATTTATATATATATACTTTATATATAATAACACCAGCGTGCAACATGCTGTGACATAAATGCTGTTAAAACACATTTTTTCTGGGAAAAAATTTGCAGTGACGACTTCAGGACATACGATATGATACTTTTGGAGAGGGTCTGGGGCAGAGTTTAATTTGCAATCTGGGAATCCATCCAAAATCGAACATCTTGCAGACAGACAAAAAAAAACAGGTTATAAATGTGACTGTGGTGCTTAGGGATGATGTTCGTTAAGAAATTATCGATGTCGATGCCGATGTTGATGCCATTATCGAATCCTCTTGTCGAACCGATTCCTTATCGAATCCAGATAGGTTGTTGTGTGTGCACCTTGTGTGTGCACTGAGTTCCAAAAGCCGTAGATGTTATGTGACTGGTCCGGCACGCTGTTTATATGGAGGAAAGGCGGACGTGACTGAGGACAGCATGCAGCCATTATAGGGTGAAGGTTTCAGGTGAGAGAGGACGCTAAAGGCACGCCCCCAGTGAGCATATAGTGCTGCTATGTGCATTGTAAATAAACAATTGCAGACAAACACATCATCAACATGGACGAGGTGCCGCTCAATATCAACATCCTGGTGACGCACACTGTGGAGAAGAAGGGGACCAGCACGGTAGCGAATCGATACGCACAACGAGGCAAGGGAAGTCGGCTTTTACTGTTGTGCTAGCTTGCTATGCTAATGGACAGAAACTGACACATATGGTGATTTTCAAGGGGAAGACGCTGCCGAATGAAAAGTTTCCATCTGGAGTCATCATTAAGGCATGACGAAGGAACTCCAACCGCTGAACATGGGTGTAAACAGGACGTTCAAAGTGAAGTTGTGAGTGTCCTGGGAGCGATGAATGACAGACAAACACAGCTTCATGAAAACTGGGAGGCAGCGTCGGGCGAGTTACGCCACAATTTGTGAATGGATCGTGGATGCTTGAGCTAACGTGTCTGCTTGTACTGTTGTTCGAGCTTTCGCAAAAGCCTGCATCTTTTCCGGGAAGCCCCACAGCAACGAGACTGACTTTGAAAATAAGGAGAGGGAATCTGGCTTGTTTGATGGAGAACTTGCCCAGCTGTTCATTTCGGACACAGAAGATGAGGAGTTTGATGGATTTGTGAATGAGGATTGATCAAAAAATAATGTGAGTACATTGATAAATACTTCAATGAAGTGCAACCGAACTAAGCTTTGCTCCTGCTGCCTTTTTAAAACAGTGTCCATGCATGCTAGCGTATGTTTTAAGCTAGCGTGTGTTTTAAGCTAGCGTATGTTTAACCATGCCTGCGCCCAAAAATACGCTGCGCCTTGTTTATGCGTTAAATACAGAAATAGCACCCGTAACTGACAGTGGCTTCGATAACGGGAACCGGTTCTCAAAAAGGGATTCGAATCCATGGAATCGGTTCTTTTCTTATTGAAGCATCGGGAGAACCGGTTTTCGAACATCATCCCTAGTGGTGCTAAATGTACGTACAATTTACACCAAGCATACAGTATCTAATACATATTTCTAGACCCAAAGGAAGTGTTTTAAACATGAATTAAAATCATCGTAGGTCCTCTTTATCTTCCCACCGCAATCCTCACACTGGCAAAAATGTTGGGCCTTGGACAAATTCAATTGAGGACCCCTAATGTAAGTGGTCTCACCTAATGTTTGATAGTCTGGTTAAACTATTTTACAAATATGCCTCAATATGATTTACAATATTGGTGACCATTCCAACTATGACAAGAATGTAATTTATTTCCTTGATAAAATACATCACAGATGGCTACAGTGTCTGTAAATGAATAGAGTACATGCATACCCTGAGCCCAACAATGATTAGCTTTTGCAGAAATGATCTTAACTGTACTACCATTTAACAAGGTTTATTAAAATAAATTAGGACGCGACTACTCCACTAAAGTGACTGGGGTGAGTATTTTGGAAGTCTTCTCTTTCCTCTGACTGAAGAGATGCAGAGAACCTGTAAGCTGTTTTTTTCTTCCTTATGGAAAAGGACTTTGGTGGTGGCGTAATTTCCAAGCTCCTCTCGCTCTCAGTAGATGTGTGCCAATTTTAAGCAGCTACATCTCCCAGCGCCTTCCCCCCCCCACCCTTTTCCATCTCCATTGGAGCAGTAATCACTCCCCTGTACAACTTGACACAGACTCAGCCACCCCCAAAATAGAGGGTATAGCCTGGGTAAGAGTGTGTTGTAGAAGGATGGGGAGAGGGGGTTTAAGAGTGGCTCTGACGGTCTCTTTTCTAAAAGCAGGTGCTGAACTCTCAAGGCCTCTTTTTGTGTTTGGCCATTTCTGCACTCAACACATTGTCTACCAATGTTACACATTGAGAGGCAGTCAGCTGGAATAAATACGAAATTCTATTTCTCTACAAAGGATTTCAAATCACAGAAGAAATCCACATTTTGGCAGAAATTGTCAACAGTGCAATTCTTGTCTCTGATGATTCTAGAGAAAATGAGGCATGGAAGTAGAGGTGGAAATGAATATATGCTAATTATCTACTGAAATGGGAAAAACAAGGTTCAAGTCAGTCAGTATGTTTACATGCACTAAAAAATGTTTTACAGTGTTCCCTCAATTATTGCAAGGGTTACATTCAATGCATATGCATTTAACGTCTTTGTAAGCCCTGCGCACAAGTTTCACACACACACTTATAAACCTTTCATACACTCTAAGACTGACATCATTTTAACATGAAACTTCGACAGGTACACAAAACTCACTGAGAAATCTGCGATGCGCTGAGGCCGCAATCTGTTACCAGCAAAGTGGCGAGGTAACTCTGTATTGCAATAAATTCTGTGAAAGGCAGCTTTTTAGAATGCATGTAAGCAAAAACTTTAAAAAGATTGTGTTCAACTTTTTAAGGATCATTTTTTGCGATAGAAGCCAGTTCCTTCTTGCATGCATGTATAAGTCGATCATCGGAGCCGGGCGGCGTTCGGCACGTTTCAGTTTCTACAGCAGGACGTAACCCAGAAAGCACAGTACTTTTTTCCCCAGACTCTTAACCCTGCACTGTATACAATGTTGGTCCTAATTTATGATTAATTAACCTTGTCACATCAGACCAATGGAATTGCCGTACGGTCACGTTGGACCAATAAAATAGTTCACAATAAATCAAATGCACTGTGCACTCACCCCACATCTTGGAGAAGTCGCGATGAAATGCTCATTACTGTTAAATGTGTGAATGTACGTAAGCGCCTGTGTAAATCTTTAATGTTTAAATGTGTACAACTGCGGCTAAAAACATGTGCGCCCAATATACGTATGTACACAATAAAATTTGTCCAAAAATTAAGTGGGTGCAGCTAAAAAAAACAGTGCGCTCTTTAGCCCGGAAATTACTGTAGCTGGCACACCTGATGACCATTTGTTGTTGCAGTCTGCTATGGAATATCACCATACTCACAAGAGCCATATTAGATCTAATGTGTGCCAATATTAAAATAATGCATGCAGGACATGTTAATTTGTTCATGTCAGATTTCGTTGTTACAGATTTGCCACTACCTGCCAAGGTGATGTAATAGGTCATCGGAAAAGCCATACATTAAGGTCCGCATGCGTTGCGGTCATTCATCTTTCGTTTGGAATAGAAATATAGTTTCTGATTTTTGGTTTGAAAATCAAAAAACAGAAAACGGATCATTATCCATTATCTGTTATCCAATTTTATTGATGTTTTTAAAAAAATAAAAAATGGGAATTAAAACCAGTGGAATAGTCATTTCTCTATTCCCTTTTCAAGGTTTGGACTATGGCTGGGCGATATATCGATATACCCGATATATCGCGGGTTTGTCGCTGTGCGATATAGAAAATTACTATATCGTGATATTCGAGTATACATTCTCACGCAGTTGCTTTTAGCTGCGGGCATTACACTGCATGCGTTTCCCACTCTTTTTTTGTCTCTCCTTCTCACAGAGACATAAACCAAGCGCACCTTCTTACACATATCACATGTGCAACATCACACACTCCCGCGGAGCAGACAAGTAGCGGTACATGGTAACGTTAGCTGTGATGCTAAGGGTGAGGTGCGGGTGGTAATACGAGAGAGAGAAGGTGCGAGTCTGGTAACAAATGGAGGAAGAATTAATTACCAAGAAAAACAGCACGTTATCCATCATCTGGCGGTGGTTTGGCTTTAAGCGGGAATATGTTCAACATTTATGCAGCAAAAGCGTTGCTACAAAAAGTAGGAGCACTGCTAATGTAGCATCATTTGAAAAGTCACCCGCTAGAGAATGAGGAGTGCTTGAAACTCTGCATGTCAACATCTCCGGCCGGTGCCACACCAACAAAATGCCGAAGCAACTATTTCCAGATCAACACTGTATGAAAAAAAAAAAGTCAACAACAGAAGAAGATAACGTCCACAGAAACCTATTTTGCAGCTCATTTTTATTTGACAGTTATTGAAATATCTTGTGTGACATAATGCACAAAAGTGCATTTTATTTGTTTTTAACTATTGTAGTGGCGTTCTGTACAAAAAAGTACACTTTAATATAGTGTTATTTTGATTTGTCATCTTGGTGACATCATTCACAAAAGTGCACTTATAACTTGTTTTAAAATGTCTCTGACAATCTTGCACTTTCTGTTTTGGAAATGACATGATTGTCTGTGCCACTGCTTAATAACTGTTTAATAAATACAATTGACATAGTTGTGATTTCCCTCTCTGCATGAACGTTTAAAATGGGCATATATTAATGCAGTATGAAGAAGAATGTTTTAATGTAGACACATAGAATCATCATACTGGTGTGATTATATGCATCAAGTGTTCATTCAAGGCTAAGGCAAAATATCGAGATATATATCGTGTATCGTGACATGGCCTAAAAATATCGAGATATTAATAAAAGGCCATATCGCCCAGCCCTAGTTTGGACATATGACTGCAAGCGCAGTGTCTCTTTTCTGCTTCTCGTCTGTGAGTGTCCCGGAACAACAACAACAACAGAAGAAGAGCGACGTTTTTCTTCTCGATAGAGAACCAATAAAATGTGTCATTCCATGCCTCTGGACATTAAAAGACAGAAGGGAACTCTTTAACAGCGAGAGAAAAAGTATTCTTCTTCTGTTGTTCCGGGTCAATCACAAACAGGGATCTGAAAAGAGACACAGCGCATGTGCAATTCAATCCACGCATATGTTCAATCCATACAATTTAAACGGGGACTAGAGAAATGTATTTTTCACTCGTTGCTTTAATTCCCATTTTCGATTTTTAAAAAACATCAATAAAATCGGATAACAGATAATGGATAATGATCCGTTTTTAGTTTTTTTTTTTTTTTTATGAGATAGGCTCCAGCACCCCCCGCGACTCCGAGAGGGACAAGCGGTGGAAAATGGATGGATTATCAAACCAAAAATCGTGAAAAGTGGATTTTTATGAAAAAAATATTTTTCTATTCCAAACAAAAAACGAATGGATGCGGCCTGTGCTGAATGGAGCATAAGCGCCGTTTAGCGTTTAAGAGGCACTCGATCAAATTAGAAATAGTGCATGTAAACTGGGACTTCACATACACGTGTGAAAATAGAAGAGACCATTTTTAATATGGGGAATATAAACATAGCTTGTGTCTAAACATTTTTTTCTTCAATGTGATAGAATTTGAATTTATGTATTTAGAACACAAATTCATATAACAATTTAGGCCAACACTTCAAATCAAAAACATCAAGGTCATCTAAGGTCAAAGCTCATTAGCGCTTGCCAGTTAATTGGGGGCACTGATGACAATTGCTCTGTTCAGACTTCGCTTACCTCACCTAAAGGTCGACATTGATTGGTATCATATCCAAATGACTGCCCTCTGCAGACCCATGACCAATTAAAGTCAATGGAGAATATAATATAATAATAAAGTATAATAATGCTCAAAGACTGTTGTAGACATTGATCGCAGTGGTAGATTGTAGGCGCAGTGATATAAATGCTGGCTTTTTTAGGCGGCTCAATGTACAGACCTACACCTGGGGATTGGCAACACTAAATTGTCCATAATGTGTGAATATGAGAGTGAATGCTTGTATGTCTCTCTGTGTTGGTCCTGGTATGAGGTGGCAACTTGTCCAGGGTGTACCCAGCCTTCTGCCTGGGTGCTGGGATAGTCTCCAGGCCCCTCGTGACCTTGAGGTCTACGCATATTTCCAAACCTTGAACAGGGAATAGAGAAATTAGTATTCCACTCGTTTTAATTCCCATTTTTGAATTTTTAAAACATCAATAAAATCGAATAACAGATAATGGTTAGTGATTCGTTTTCCGTTTTTTGATTTTCAAACTATTTTTATATTCCAAACGAAAGACAAATGGCCGCAACGTACACAGACCTTAACATATGGGTTTTCCGATGACCTGTTACATCACATCAACAACAAGCATTAGGAAAATGGATGGAAAGAAATATAGATCAAAGAGTGGGCCGGTGTACATAATACGTTGGCAGGCGAATCTTTATATTGTTTGTGAAGTTTATTTTTGCCTGTGCCTGGATAAAATAGCAATGATGTTTGTCGTCAAGATATGTATTTAACAGTGTACATTTTGAAATGTTAGATTCTGATACCTTTGGAGAGGGTGGGGCGTAGTTAAATTTACAACCTGAGAACGCCTCCACAAACATCTTGCAGACAGACTCAAAAAACGGGTTATAAATGTGACTCTGGAGGAAAATGTATGCATAATTTACACCAGAGCACATCTAATAAATATATAGACCAAAAGGAAGTGTTTTAAATGTAGTATAAAGCATCATAGGTCCCCTTTAATATACATTGTATTTGATCACTATTTTTGTTTTCAACATCGTAGGTGCCCTTTAAAAAAATATTTATACAGTCTGATGTACTTTAGGACAATATTGGGTTTTGACCTTTGCTCTGTGATTTTTTTTTATTTTTTTTTTATCAAGTAGCATTATCCATCCATCCATTTTCTACAGCTTGTCCCTTTCGGGGTTGCAGGGGTGCTGAAGCCTATCCCAGCTGCACTCTTATGGGAGGCGGGGTACACCCTGGACAAGTCGCCACCTTATCGCAGGGCCAACACAGATAAACAGACAACATTCACACTCACATTCACCCACTAGGGCATATTTAGTGTTGCCAGTCAGCCTATCCCCATGTGTATGGCGTGGTCAATTTTAATTGCAAGACCCCTGCTGTAGAATGTCTATAAACTTAGATTTCAAGTTTTTTTTGTTTTTGTGTGCAGCTAACAATGGAGTAAACACATTGTGGGCCAGATACAGGTTTATCCCAAAGCAGGGAACTTCACTTTTGATATGAATTCCTGAGTAACTACAAGTCCTCGGCAAACCAAATTAAATAAGCCTCCTGTTGAAAAATGTAATATTCCATCCCTCCATTTTATACCGCTTGTCTCTTTTTTGGGATTGCGGGGGGTGCTGGAGCCTATCTCAGCTGCAATATTTATTGATCAAAATTTCAACTGCAAACTTTAAAACGAATATAGATATCACAACCAATTTCACAAAGCTTTACCACCTGTGACGTGACAGACGCTGTAGCAGGTATTTTGCTTCCATGATTATTTCTAAAACAGTAAACTTAATAGTGAACTGCACTTTTTTATTTTATTTTGTTTTTCTTCTTTCCTATCACTTACAATTTCCATGTATGACCAGAACACATATGTTTTTCTTTTTCATGCATTCTGATTCGTAAAATACAGCAAGTACGAGGTGGCTAACAATGCACCTAATAGAAGTAATCTTTGGCGCTCAAAAAGCCATGTAAAAAAAACCTCCAAAAACTGCTATCAATACTCCATTTACATGCCGTGACCTGAATATTAACCAAGTATTTGCGATATTGTTATTACAAACGCTAAAGCAGAGGAACTACTTTTAGCAGCGCCGTGATCACCGAGAGGTAACTAGCTTATGCAGCTATTGACATACTGAGCTGAGTTGGTAAAAGTTTGTGCTTGGTTATAAATCATGCCTCTCACTGGTATAGTAGAAGGTTGTGGCCATAAACCAAGAAGTTGGTCAACTTTGACATTCAACTTAGATCCGGAAATGGGGAGAAAGACACAAAAAGAGACACTTGTTTGGACCCTTTTTTTTTTACATGAGTGAGGATTACGATTAATTAATGAGTGAAGGTTACGATTAATTACCGTAATTTCCGGACTATAAGCCGCACCTGACTATAAGCCGCACCAGCTAAATTTAGGGGAAAATACAGATTGCTCCATATATAAGCCGCACCCGACTATAAGCCGCAGGGTTTTGATGTGTAATTACCGTAGTATATAGGGGTTCCTGCTACCACGGAGGGGATTGTCGGGACAGAGATGACTGTTTGGGAACGCAAAGCGTCCCATTTATTAACTATAAATCTTTCAATCATTCAATCAAACTTTCACATCTTTGACATGGTGAACAGCATTCGTGCAGAGTACAAATAATACAACGGTGCAAAGTAATACAAAGTGCTCGCATGTAAGTTATCAAAATAACCAGCCTACCGGTATATGAAAAGTCAGTCTTTAATCATTGTGTCATCGTCTTCCTCCTGCGTACTAAAACCACCGAAATCCTCTTCGTCGGTGTCGGAGAAGAACAGGCCGCATATAAGCCGCACCGTTGTATAAGCCGCAGGGACCAGAACGAGGGGAAAAAGTAGCGGCTTATAGTCCGGAAATTACGGTATTTAATAAACGGGAATTAATCGATTAATAGAGCTGATATTATATAGTAAGTGATTCTTTCATTATGTTCGTAGTTTGTATTCCTTGTTTAACACTAAGCAATAGTGCTACTTGCTAGATCTGCCTATCACTCAGCTTCTAAAATGTGTAGCTCATTTTATCTATATTCATACTTGAATATATAAAGTTTTGAATCATCATTTGTCCCAAAGTAGTCGTCCTTGGCTCTCACAAAGTCGGCCATAATTAGAAGTAGTAGTTGTTGTTGAAGGAAATAGAAAATGTGATGTTTCCGTGAAATTATGGCTCAGCCGTAGGCTTAAAATGACCAAAATTCATAAATATTACATATTATTATGAATGTGCCTGTTACTACATTACATATATACTTACAGCATGTATATAAACTTTTAGGTGGAATAGAGCAAATCCCATTACCTCCATTGTTAGTTTACTTTTGTTGGTGTTTATTTATAAGTTAGAATGCCAAAACAAAGAAAAACATGTGTGCTTGTCACACATAAGGATAGTAAATAATAGGCAAAATTCCCCCCAAAAAGTGCAGTTCCACTTTAAATAAAACGTCTAAATCTATAACATAAATTAAAGGGGGAAACTATTACAGTTTATGCCTATCACTCTTATAGCTAGGTTGCAATCACGTGACCTAGAGACACATCTGGGCATTTCCGGGTTTCAGGCGAGAGTCTCATTAGGCTACTGTTTATTTGCCTGAACCAGTGCAGATTTGGGCGTATTTTGAAATGTTTGGATGCAAATATATAAGCGATCATGGAAAAAATATTTAAAATTGGATGGAGTGGATTTATAAACTTTGAAGAAAAATATTTGTTTATTGATTTAAACAATTTATTATCACCAAGACGTTACTGCTCGCTATACAACCTCACTGCATTTTACACTTACAGTATTTAGAGAAGAAAATCAATCGTTGAAAGACAAAGTTAGACTTATTTGTGCATCGCTATGGAACGTATTTGAATGACACAAAGACTGCCGTGCTGCTGTGATCGTGACACTATTGAGAAAAAGGATTGAGTTTGTTTGCAGTTGATTTCCTGCTACAAATATTAGTCTGTCATCTACAATTCATGTCTGCAGTTGTTTTTATGGTGTGAAGTTCATATTTTGTCTCATTATTTAGCTATAATTGTCCCTGTTGTTAAGCAATGTTTATTAGCGATATCGAGATTCAGTATGCTGTTGAGCCTACGAGAGATGTATTCATCCAGTTTGTTAATACTATTAAGGATCATTTCTTGATGCTAACAAATATCACCAAAGAGGCTATAAATAAAACACTTGGCTTTTCTGCACAACAACAACAACAACTAAGCTTTAAGTTTCTGTTATGCAAATGGACAATGAAAATACCATTGGACCAACAATCACAATATTTATTACTAGGATTTTAGTATGACATTATTTTATTGGCACAACCAGGTCTTTGTAGTTAAATTTAGGCATAGCCACCACAAAAGAACACAAACTAATGTGATCGCTTGTCCTTTTCTTATGTTTAATTCTGCTCTCAAACACTACTAATATAGTAGACAATAAACTCGATTGCATCACAGATCGTTTCTCAAACAAATCAAATTGTCAAACAAACATTTTACAAGGTGATCGCTGCAGACACAAGCATGGTCTGATTGTATTCCACAAGATGATGAACCGGATATTTATAACCGCCATTTCCTTCTACACACCTTGTTTTTTTCCCTGACTTTTTTACCTTTATGAACCACTTCTTTCAGGATTCTATGGAAGCTCTTTCCTTTCTCATTATTTGAACAACTGGAACATCCAAGAACAACAGCATTATAAAATTTTCAGCTCAAACTCTACACTCACTCTTGTTTTAATGCTAGCTTAAGCTGCTTGACGACATGTGAATTAAGCCGCAAAGAAGAAAAACGGATATGGGGTCATATGTTACCCAGCTATTACTACAATATTATCAAACAAAAATAAACTCACCTTTAAAGAGCTGTTTGCACCTTAACGCGGCTGCCTGGAGGGCGCTAACTTTCCAAAGTTTTATAAGAATTATATCCGCCCTTTTACATCTTTGAGCATGTAAACTATGCCCCATATGACACACGCGCATTAGCTTTGTTGTCAGCTAATGATGATAAGAATTTGGTTTAGCTACTAGCGTTGGCTATCATTGAAGTTCTATCCCATCGTAACAAAAACCTGATTGTACGTACATGACAAACAGACCCTTTTAATGCAGAATCAGTGGGATCCCTGTGTATGTTTCCCTGCAACTCTTTTTGTTAGCGCACCGTAACGGTGCACAATGATTGGGCAGGCTCAATTAAGTGTGATAATTTAACAGATGTGTGGAAGGGGGGATTCTTTCAAAATAAGATACCTGGAAGACAATATTAGATTACCAAATGATGTCGATTTTTTGGTGGATGCCGTTTATAATAAATTTTTTAGCTACAGGTACTGTATTGCAGCTGTAACTATTATTTACTAACTAGACTTCTTACTGCACACCAATCATGTTTATTGTTTATCATTGTTTTCATGTTTTGTCTAGTTTGGAAACAAAGCAGTGGCTCAGGTAGCCTGTGATGTGTTTCGGTTGCTTATCTCTCACTGGGAGCCTCTCCAAAATTTGGATCCCACTGTTCCAAAGAAAATTATTGAGGTAAGATACACATCCACTACTTTATATGCTGTTAAAGGCATACTAGCATTTGTAAAAAAAAAAAAAAATACATATATCTTTTAAATTTTTACCTCAACATGCTATTTGAGCTACAAGTCCTTTTTATTCCTGTTCTGTCCCCTGGCAGATATTTGTGGCCACAATAGCCTTTTTGTTGCCAAGCGCAGAGCACTCAACAGTGGAAGCGGACAAAAAGGTACATGTTGGAAAGGACATGAAATGGCAGAGATCTAAAGGACCTTGATTTATCATGTTGGAATGGTGTATTTATGGAGGAATGTTTTTCACTTGTGTAATTTGTTCTCTTCTGCTTTCTTCTTGATCCTTTTTGTTTCCTTTGACCATCCCATAATCCATTTGCTTCTGTGTAACATTTTTGTTGGATATCACTTCTGTTTTGTTTTAATGTCTACTGCTGTCCACTGTATGCCTAAAATATTGTCTAAACTTTCTCAGTTGATGGTGTCCCTGCTGTTATGTCTATTGGACTGGTGCATGGCTCTTCCCTTGAGTCTGCTGTTTGAACCTATTACCATGTCTTTGCTGGAGGACAACACATCCCACAAAGCCCCAATTCTGGACTACATATACAGGGTATGTAGCATCACTGGCACCCAGGGAGTTGGACAACATTTAACTTCCATTACTGTTTTCTGAGATCTATTCACGCTTCAATTTTTGAAAACTCACATACTGTAGGCACTACTCTGACCTTGCGGCTATTGCTCATTTAGTATTTACTTTGTAGAAATATTCTCTATTCCACTCATACTGATGATATTAAAAGGGGGATCATCTGTACACAATTATTTTATACTTCCCTTTCATTCTATTCTTTTTTTTCCCCTGTGGTCGACCCTGAGTATGCTGTGCTGGCTGCCGGCTAAAATGAATGACATATTATTCATTCCCTCCTGTCTGGGCAGATGCAGTCAACGGTAGATCTTTGTAAGGATGTCAACCCTGATAAGAAATGGTCCAATTATTCAAACAGAAGCCATTGTCCACTTGATGAGCTCAGGCCATAAACGCTTGTCCTGCAGATTTGAATGGAATATGTCTTAATATGCGAGGCACTGCAGCTGCTATAAAATGAAAGACAATTAGGCATGATTGGTTGTCAATCAGCGCACAATAAACAAGGCCCCTGTGGGTTTCATTGGAAATAATACATCAAGCAAAGCATGACAACATTAATGCAATATCAAGCTGAAACTATGTATATTTCCATTGACCGAGGGTGACCGCTAATTATTCACACAGTTTTTTAGATGGAGGAAAAACCTAATTTTATTCCAATACTGACCAGAATGCATCACTGTCAAGGTAGTTGTCTGCCCATTTGTCCTCCAGTGTTGACCTTCCTTTTGATTAAAATTTCCAATTTAAAAGCTTTTTCAAGCCCAACAATCAAATATCAGCACAATACATATAAGCACAAAGGTTTGTTGTCCTATTCATCCTGGCTCTGAGAGTGTTTGATGCATAAAAGAATGCAGATTAGTTGCAAATGCAACATTACACTAGACCTTTTTGGCTTGCTGGAGTTCTGCTCAAGCTTCTCCATCTGCTGCCTGATCCTGCCTCAGCAGCCAGCTGCACTACCCCTCCGTGTGGGCATGTAAGTTGTGCATCTGCCCTTGTAAGGACCAATTTAAATGAACCCCCGTAGTAAGGGTGAACTTCAAATGTGTGGATGTCACATACAGTAACATTTCATGGGCACAATTATGTTCAGGGCATATATGTTGATGGTTACAGTGAGTTAAAGGGGTTTCTCTCCTGGATAAAAGTCAATGCAATGCCTTCTCATATTGTAGTGTGGTATATTTGTGCCCTGCTTAACTGTGGTGTGCTCATTTGTCTCCGTACCCTCCAGAAACTGTTGCTATGCAAAGTGTAGTCACTTAGTTGTCAAGCACAGCCGTGTGCCCCCCCCCCCCCCCTGCCCCCTTCTGTCTCTCCACCACTCCTCAGAGGAAAGCTCTTTGGGGGCTTTGGTGTAGCAGCTGTTTCGTTCAGGTCTTTTCACCATCAAGCCGCCAATCCCTCCCCCATGTACTCAGAGGTCTGTTTGGGAGATTCATCCACATACTGTCTGCATTGCCCCACACAATACTGTTTCAGATGGTGGGGCCAGCCTGCCTTCTCTGTGCGTTTCTCCGCCAAGTGTGCACTGAAAGGGATAAGCCTTTACATGGCTTTACCCAAGTTGCTCTACTGTGACCGAGCGGGCCCCTCATTTACATACATTAGGCACATGATTTTTCCTCTTACATTCACTCGCATCATATAAAATACAGGTGTGTGTGGAAGATGCATGCTGCGGTGGTGTGCAGTTAAGCACGAGGAAAAAATGTTTTTATTAAATCAAACAGCATAAACCTGTCCAATGGCTGTAATCGACTGCCCCAGTGAGTCTTATCCGGCCCTCCCAACCGATGCTCTGCCATCTGTTATGTAGATCGATACATTCTCACAACACAAGGGAGATTGATTAGAAGCAATAATAACACTATTTCGCTCCTTTTATCCTGCTCGTCTTCGATAACCACAATGTAAATAGGTCAGATATTTCTGCTAAGGAGGTTTTGTTTACATTATTGCAGTGTTTTTTATGATAAAGTTGTCAATTTTGGTGACATTCCACACATGGATGAATTAAAAAATATCTTAAATGTGAACAAAGTATTTATGTTAAATCTTGATATATATGTATCTTGAAACATAATTTGCAAGGTATTTGTGCTTATTATCTCCTTTTTGAGAATAGAGACTTTTACTGACTTCACTGGTATTGTTTTAGAGATGAAGGGGGACCTATGATGAATTTCGTCTTTTCTGACTTATAAATGTTGTTACAATGTTGGATACTCGTGTTAAACAATACCAAACCGTCAAACCATAAGGTTCATGCAAAAAAGGTAGGATAAAATCAAATTTTCATTTAATTTTGGCAGTGACATAAGTGCTGCTAAAAGCTGTTTTTTTTTATGCTGCTTTGAATTGATCGGGAAGTGTGCAGGTGTACCTAATGGTGTTCCTGGTTGAATACAATGTTTTATGAAGTTTATTTTTCACCGTGTCTGGGAGAAAAAATGATGATGACTTCAAATTATATATTCAAAACAGCGCGCATTTTCAAAAGATACATTATGATAGTTATAGAGAGGGTGGGGCGTGGTTTCATTTGCGATATGGGATTGCCTCCGCAATTGAATATCTTGCAGACAGACTCAATAAACGGGTTATAAATGTGACTGTGGAGCAAAATGTACAAAACATTTACACCAAAGGGGAGGGAGGTTTTGGGGTTGGTGCACTAATTGTAAGTGTATCTTGTGTTTTTTATGTTAATTTAATAAAAAATATATATATATTTTTTTTAAATGTATTTCCTGTGCGGCCCAATACCAATCGATCCACGGACCGGTACCGGGCCGTGGCCCTGTGGTTGGGGACCACTGCTTTAAGGCACTGAATCAAGTCAACAGGCCTGCAAGGTTGTCACAAGGGTTGTCAAAAAAAAAATCTATTTTCAGATTAATCACGATTTTTATTTGTAATGATTCTTAATCGATTCCAAAATTCTGTTGTTCTTTGGGGAGTTGTTTTATCTGTCCTGTCCAGCCACTTTGGCAAATCATATTGTTGATGTAGATGTTCATATATGCTTTACATATCTACTTTAGAAAAGATAAGTGATGGATATTTCTCTTGTTGCCCTACTTGTATTTCACTTTATTAAATGTTTGGGAAGCGTGGGAAGGTTTCTCGTTGCTCCCATTGGGTTGAGTTTTTCTTGCCCTGATGTGGGATCTGAGTCGCTTGTGCAGCCCTTTGAAACATTTGTGATTAAAGGCTATATAAGTAAACTTTGATTGATTGATTGATTATTAAACAAAACCTGTTTTACATTAAGTAATAAATTGATCAGAGCGGTTTATCTATTTTTGGAGGACTGTAGTTAATCATAGAACTGACATCCAATGTTATTAAAAAAGTAAATATTTTTTTATCGAGAATTGTTTTGAAATCGATTCCGAATCAAATTGTTACCCCCAAGAATCGAATCGAATCGTGTGGTGCCCAAAGATTCACAGCCCTTGTCGTCACTGTGCATTATCTTTACCATACACTATAATATCTAATCAAGCAGTGTCTATGCACAGGACTGATACAATTTTGCCATCAATGCACCTTTTTCTGGCTAACGAGCAAATACATAGAGAGATACGCAATATGTGGACATAATCAAGTGTTGTCATCTTTCATTTGTTCATCAGGTGCTGCACTGCTGTGTGTCAGGCTCCACGCTCCACACTCAGCAAAGCCACTACCTCCTCAGCCTGGCAGACTTGTCCACGGACTACGACCTCATGTTGGGACAAGTTAAGAGCTTTGAGCCGCCGCCCTCCCGGCCGACCACCACAGACTTTGGCAGCTTGCTCACCGTAGCAGAGGGTAAAGGGCTTGAGAAGTTTGCAACTCTTATGACATTGTTTTACTACCAAACCAAAATAGTCTTAGGTCTGGCTAACGCAACACCATGTAAAACAAAATAAATACAAAACTGATTTCCACGGAGCTTGAAGGTGCATGGGTCAATAAGATTCGGATAAAGTTACACATACAGAAGTGTACCAAATTGAGCGTAACATAAAATGACGACTCTTTTACAAAACCTGCATTTGGAAAAACTAATTAATCTTTTTTTGAATCGGGTTTTCAATATAAATCCTATTTCATTCATCATATATTTATTAGTTGCTTGACTGTTTTTTTTTATGGCTAAAAATTAGCATCATAACTCCTGGGCTGTTGTTTGCATCGGCTGCATTCACACATGTGGTTCTGTGCCTCTGGACACAAACAAATTACCTCTGACTAAAAGCTGAGTGCATTTCAGTCTTGTGCAGGTTTACAAACTTGTTCCCGAGGTAATTTGACAGCTTCTTGGTCCTGCCCATGGTTGTGGAGCAGTTTGAATGAAAGAGCTTCAAAATACACTCCACTGTGGTGTACCTCAGGGATCAATACTAGGACCAAAATTGTTCAATCTCTATATAAATGCCATTTGTAAAGTTACAAAAGATTTAAAGTTAGTATTATTTGCAGATCATACAACAGCGTTTTGTTCAGGAGAGAACACACAGAAGCTAATACAAATAATAACAGAAGAAATGAACAAATTAAAAAGATGGTTTGACAAAAACAGACTATTTTTTAATCTCAGTAAAACTAAAATAATGCTATTTGGTAACAGTAGAAGAGAAAGTCAAACACAAATACAAATAGACGGAATAGAAATTGAAAGAGTAAATTAAACCAAATTTCTAGGTATAATGATTGATGATAAATTGAACTGGAAATCTCATGTAAAAAATATACAACATAAAGTAGCAAGAAACACATCCATAATGAATAAAGCAAAGCATGTTCAGCACGGTGGAACAGGGGTTTGTGCGTCTGCCTCACAATACGAAGGTCCTGGGTTCGATCCTGCCCTCGGGATCTTTCTGTGTGTAGTGGGAACATGGATGTCGCGTCTACTCCAGAGATGCCTTACTGTCCCTCCGACCCACACCACGCCAATCCACACCACCGGAACATCTACCGGCAGTTATCCGAGCGACACACACCGGCACACGGCCACAACGCAAGCGAGGCAGACGGGGAGGCGTCCGAGAACGCCTCCGCCGGCGAATCAACAGACCACCGCTGCCGTCAATAATACTCAGCAAGGTGCGATCGCTGGCACCAAAGCTGGATGAGCCTCGGGTCAACCTAAAGAGCTGCTTTGAATACCGGGAAACCAACATCATTGTGTTCACCGAGACGTGGCTTCACCAAGGCGTCCCGGATTCTCTGCTTGACCTGGATGGATTCTCACTCGTACGAGCTGACCGCTCTGACGCTTCCGGGAAGAGAAAAGGGGGCGGAGTCGGCGTGTACGTGAGTGACAAGTGGTGTAAACAGCTCACTGTGAAAAAAACCATATGCAGCCCTGACGTAGAACTGCTGTGTTTATCAATGAGACCTCACTACCTGCCTAGGGAGTTTGGCAACATCATCATAGCCGCTGTTTATGTCCCACCCAGCGGCAATGCAGGCAGAGCTGCTGCGAGCATAGCAGAGTGCGCACATGAACAGCTGCAGCGCACACCCGGAGCTCCTGTTTTCTTTTTGGGTGACTTTAACCATTGTAAACTGGAGACTGCCTTGCCGGGCTTCGAACAATTTGTAAAATGTGACACAAGAAATGACAAGATTCTAGATAAATGCTATGGCAATATAAAGGGGGGATACTCAGCAAAACCAAAGCCCCCCCTTTCCAACTCGGATCACAACACCATACATCTAATACCCACATATAAATCTGTTTTTAAATCAATTAAACCTGAGCATAAGACAATTAATGTGTGGTCAGACGATGCTATTGAGACACTGAAGGGGTGTTTCATGTGCACAGACTGGTCCCTGTTCCATGCACTAGGATTAGATGAGGCTACAGTAACTATAACGGACTACATTGAGTTTTGTGTTGGCAATGTGGTACCCAAGAAAAACATTGTAGTCTATCCCAATAACAAACCCTATGTAACAAAAGAAATAAAAGACTGCATAAATAGGAAAAAACAGGCCTTTAGAAGTAAAGACAGAGCAGGACTGTCAGTTGTCCAAAAAGAACTTAAACAACTTCTCACTAATGCAAGAAAACAACAAAGCAAACAATGGAACATAATCTCCAAATGTCAAATACAAAAAAACTTTGGGACACAATGAAATTAGTCACTAATATGAACCCTACAAAGAAACAAATCATCACCCTGGATGAGCAGCAAAAATCAAATGAGCTAAATGACTTTTATTTGAGATTCGACCATCAAAACTTCTCTCAGGAGTGTGACAGTGTTTTGCAGTCCCTGCCAGACACTGATGACACCTGCTGCCTGGAAGTCCACCCGACCAGCATCCGCCGTCTCTTTAGTAGAGTACGTACGGGCAAGGCCTGACGGCCTCCCAGCTTTTTTGCTCAAAAGCTGTGCAGAGGAACTGACTACAGCATGGTGTCCAATATTCCAACAGTCACTTAACACTCACACTGTTCCAGCTCTGTGGAAGAAGTCAATTATAACTCCAGTGCCTAAAAAGCCCGGTGTCACAGTAAACAACGACTTTCGTCCCGTAGCTCTCACTTCGATTGTTATGAAATGTTTTGAAAAATTAGTTGTGTCACTGCTCATGAAGGATGTCAAGCCAAAGTTAGATGTGTACCAGTTTGCGTACAAGCAGGAATGCAGTACTGATGATGCAATCCTTTGCACCTTGCACTTTATCTCCAAGCACCTTGAGAACACAAAAGCTTATGCTAGAATTGTATTTGTTGATTTCAGCTCAGCTTTTAATACAGTGCAAATTCACATACTCTTGGAGAAGCTCAAAGACATGGGTGTAAACTCCACCTTGATCAAATGGTTCCACTCTTTTTTAACAAACAGAACACAGCAAGTGAAGGTCAACAGAACACTGTCAGACACCAAACACTGCAACACAGGCGTCCCACAGGGTTGTGTTGTATCACCAACACTGTTTACATTGTACACCAATGATTGTAGGACTGTGCACCCTAACAATTATATGGTGAAATTTGCGGACGATACCGTGCTCCTAAGCCTTTTACACAAGGATACGGACCCCTCTGTGTACCAAGACGAGATAGACCTATTTATTAGGTGGTGTGATACCAACCATCTTATTCTAAATGTGACCAAGACACAGGAAATGGTTTTGGATCCGAGGAAAGTGACTGACCATGAGCCAGTGGTCATCAAAAATCAGGAAATCACCCAGGTATCCTCATATAAATATTTAGGGATTCATATTGATAATCTTCTCTGCTGGAAGACACATATTGACAAACTGTGCAATAGACTGCAACAGAGGCTATATTTTTTGCGAAGATTAAGATTGTACGGCGTAAGCACCCACATCATGATGATTTTCTACCGTGCCATTGTAGAGAGCATCATTAGATACGGGATCACCTCATGGTTTGGCAACCTAACCGTTAAGCTAAAAATCAAACTGGCCGGCATGCATAAAACGGCAATGAAAATCGTAGGGAGGAAAGAATATGAGCCTATACAGAGCATCTATGAGCAGGCAGTTAGGAAAAAAGCTAAGAAAATTATTTCCAACTCACAACACCCACTCTTCCCTGAATATAGAACCCTGCCATCAGGGAGAAGACTCCGGGTCCCACTATGCAAATCTAACCGCCTTAAATTATCATTTGTCCCAGCCTCCATTAAGCTGACCAACAATGTGCAATAGAATGTTAATACATAGGTTAGCACTTTTTTAGCACATAGCACTTTATCCATGAGCTCTAGTACAATGCACACTGGTACTTTATCTTTATCTCCATACTGTAGATTTTATGCCTACATCAAAGTGCCACCTATGTCTATCAAGCTCCATGTTCTCATGTTTAAATGTTAGTTATCTGGTTGTGGTTGTGTCTGTGCTTGTGTTTTTGTTTTTGTGTATGTTAAGAAAGCAATGATGCTCTGTGCCCAAGACAAATTTCCCCGCGGGGACAATAAAGTTGAACCTTGAACCTTGACCTTGAACCTTAGTTTGCATGTTCTCCCTGTGACTGCGTGGGTTCCCTCTGGGTACCCCGGCTTCCTCCCACCTCCAAAGACATGCACCTGGGGATAGGTTGATTGGCAACACTAAATTGGCCATAGTGTGTGAATGTTGTCTGTCTATCTGTGTTGGCCCTGAGATGAGGTGGCGACTTGTCCAGGGTGAACCCCGCCTTCCGCCCGAATGCAGCTGAGATAGGCTCCAGCACCCCCGCGACCCCGTACGGGACAAGCGGTAGAAAATGGATGGATGGATGGATGTTATAGACCAAAAATCACTCCATCTTTACCATTCTGGGTATCACTCCATCTTATCTGTCTTGTCTTTTAACAAAGAAACAAGGAAGTCACAATCTTCGTTCAATGAATGTTCTGCAATTTGTCGTCCATATTCTCTACTGCTCGCTAGTGTTACCATATCTGAGTTATTGTGTAGAAATATGGGGAAATAACTACAAAAGTACACTACATTCATTAACGGTGTTACAAAAAACATCAGTTAGAATAATACATAATGTTGGATATAGAGAACATACAAACCCTTTATTTATTGAATCAAAAATACTGAAATTCCACGACATAATGATTTTGCAAACAGCTAAAATTATACACAAAGCAAACTTTAATCTGCTACCCAAGAATATACAACAATTCTTCTCAACGAAAGAGGAGAAATATAATCTTAGAGAAAAATGTAATTCAAAACATTTAAACGCACGTACAACACTTAAGACCTTCAGTATATCCGTATGTGGAATTATATTATGGAATGGGTTAAGCAAAGAAATCAAACAATGTACTAATATGATCCACTTCAAGAAACTCTTCAAACTTAAAGTGTTTACAAAGTACAAAGAAGAAGAACCATGATAAACATTCTGAATTTATTTCATTCATACATTCATTTTCAAGATAATCTTACTCATCTCACCATATGAAATATAACTTACTGTGATGTGTCATGTTGTATGCATGCATGTTCGAAAGAAACTCAAACTCAACTCAACACTATACATTTGCAGAAATATTTTGACCACTTTGAGTTAGTATATTTCACACAGAATGGAAAAATGATTCCCTGCTATTTTGGGTAGCATTAATGGGCTAATGATACCACCCCTCCTCCACGAACCTGGACATAGCCTGCCAACGAACAAACCGATGAACAAACACAAATATAGCACTCCATACTTTATTTTCACTTATGTTAACAGTTCAGCGTTAGTGCAGGTCCATGCTTACTGATATTTGAGTTATATATGCTCGTTAGAGTTGCGTGCAACAAATCTAATGTTGGCTAAAGATTTAGGCACTTTGGCACTGCACTGAAAAGACAGGTAATAAACTACTCTTGTATTCCCAAAAATCCTAAGGAGTTAGCTGGAAGAGTTCATTCTAGGTAGTCCATCAATTTAGAGATGGTCTATTAAAAGTATAAAAATATGTTCATTCAGTGTTGTTCATCCTTTCGTAAAAAAGACCCATTATGAGGGTTAAATAGAAATGTCTTATTTTTCCAATGTTGTGACCTTGTGATTCCATTAGGCCAGTGGTGGACAATTATTCTGACTTGCGGGCCGGACCACATTGGTTTGAAAAAATGTTGTATAGTTCACCTGCAATTGTGGGTCTTATTCTAGCTGCAAAAGTCTCATACAGTCTGCTGTCTGTGCTTGGGTCCTCTTTTATAAGGAACACTTTAAACATCTGGAGGTTTGCTTGGCATTAGTACATTTATTGGCATTGCAACAGGTACAATAAAATTGACGGTACAACCTTCAAAGATGCCTTTAAAAAATGGTGATCAAAACATGATCATTAAAAAAAAAAACACAGTAATGAATGATAGAATACAAAACATTTTTTTGACAAACTATCTCTTAAAAGCAAACAGCTAAAAAAAACACCCAAATGTCTGATGAAATTAGGGCTGTCTGCAAATAGTCGGAGATTCAATGATTCAATTTGACTGAGCTTGACTCAATACTCATTCTCACAGTCTAATTATCTGAAAATAGTATTATTTCCTCCGTGGGAAGGCGAGTTAATACGTGCTGAGGACCCAGCATACTGCAGGTGTGTTGGGAAGGTAAACTGATTGCATACATCATGTTTTTTTTAAATGTTAGTAAAATATTTTTGTATGCGAGAAGTATATTTTAAGAGAGTAAGGACTAAATCTTAGTTTCGGTTGTCGCTTTCAGCCGTCCTGCTTCCTTGTGTGACTTCATGTCTGTAAAATATTTTGGAGTGTTTTGACCTCCCACATCTCCTATTAAATACAATCTATTCGTCTGCAAACAGAAATATTTATTAATAGTGTTGGGAGGATGTTTCCACTTTGAGGACGTGATTGAGGCTTGTCGGGACGCGCTGTTGTCACACACACGGAGTTCATCGCGCAATCGCGCGCCTCTGGCTGGCAGTTAAGAGCACTCGTTATTGGACACAGCATGGGTGCCAGAACACACCACCTCACTGGATGTGTAGCTTTCCTCTTGGAAAAGGTAATGATAATCTTTCCGAAGGTTTATATATGTGAACTTTATCACTTTTAGTTCATTATTTTAGTCAAGTTTGATGTCATTTGAGCGCTTTGCACCAGAGCAGACCTCACGAACTGGGGATTAGACTTTTTTTGGGGTGGAAAAAGTCCCAAATGAGATGTTTTTTTGTTCACTTAAAATGAAGGAACTTATTTATTTTATAAATATATTTTATTAACTTTAGGAGATTGATTCCCTATAAAGTATAAGTGATAGAGCGCATCCAGTATGTTACTGACACCTGGTGACCAGCTAGCATACACTACTACATATCACCATTTTTTTTCTTCTTTAAAAAAAGCACCACAAATTCGACTGATCTTCGACGATGGGCAAAATCAAACAAATTATATTAGACTAAAAATCATTTGTTAAAGACAGCCCTATACAACATCTATTTTCTGTTGAACTTTGCTGTCAAAAGCTTGATTCCGTGTCTCACTTCGTCAAAAACGTCTACATTTGCTGCCCGCTGTTTAAACGGACCTTCATCTACACTTTCTTTCAAGCCTAGTCTTCCTGGAGCTGTTGTGATGCAGTGTGTATGATTACCGTAATGACCTATATATCACTAGGAAGTGCAGAATTTCTTGATTCAGAAACCATTGGAATAATTTTCATAGTTGAAAACTTGCTGTAATTTGAAAGTAGCATTGCAAATCCTAATCTTCAATTTTAAAGATCTAAGAAAAACATTTTAAAAGCTTAACGTGTTATATATGGCCCACGGACCATAGTTTGCCCTGATCTGTCGCTCTCTCCCACTCAAACCTAAACTTTGAAAAAGCATCGTGAACCCAGATCCATGCAACATTTGCACTAAAACAACGTAAGAATTTGGAAAGTATGGTCTGCTTTCGAATTTCCAGCTCACCGTTTCTTTGTAATGTTATTCGTCGAAATAACGAAATACTATCAAAAGGGCAAACTAAAGAGTGCCGGTCTAGTTATTTTCAAGCCCCCACCTCATATTGATCAAGTCACATCAAAGGGCCTGCATATCTCTAATGCAGCTTGGCCTGCTTTCTAAAGAGCTTTTCCCACTTTGATGGGGTATGATGGTATTGATAGCACTGTCACAATGCAAGAGTGCATCTTCTTGTTTTCCGTACATCACCGCATAATGAAGCCCAGCATGCTTTTCACTTGAGCGTAAAAAAACATGCATAAATGCAATTCACAGAGTAGGATCCCATTCAGTAGCTTGTGAAGATGGAGGTTCTCATTAGCGTGTGGACACTCTAAACACTTGTCCATTATAAGAAGACTCAATGGGCTTTTCAGAGTTGTCTCCTATGATTAGATGCTACCTACTTAGAGTCGTGCTGGCTAAGCTATTGTGAGAAATTAATAAAATACACTTATTAGTAGTCATAATTCAGATGCTGCCATGTGTGTGTAAAAAAAAAAAAAAGATAATAGCATGTCTACACACAAATTCGAGGCTTTCGAAATGTGTTTAGTCAAGTCAGGATTATATTTATTATAAATTGTTTTTTTCTCCATTGCCTTGTAGCCATTTTTGTGATTGTCTCAAACTTGTGCGTTGTATATTTATCTCATGGCCCTCATTTTTTTGCCAGAAAAGCGTCGACGGAGCATGGAGCTGATTCCCCTGACAGCAAGGATGGTCATGACACACCTGGTAAATCATTTGGGCCATCATCCTCTGAGTGGAGGCCCTGCCCTCCTTCACAGTCTAGTGAGTGAAAATCACGACAATCCATACGTGGAGTCATCCGAGCTGTCCTCAGAGGTCTTCAAAAGCCCCAATTTGCAGCTATTTGTTTTCAATGACACCACACTGGTGTCCTACCTGCAGATTCCTGCTGAGTCCCCCTCTGCCGGACACCCAACCCCTCACCTTTCCTCCCAGGTGCGCGTCATTGTGCGTGACATTTCAGGCAAATACGCGTGGGATGGGTCGATTCTGTTTGCAACCACTCAGGAAGACTCTGATCATACTGGAGTTTTTAATTCAGTGGATCACACACTTTTGACCTCCACTACTCCCCCACACAGCAAAACATTGCCCAGTTCTCCAACAAAAGGGCGGTCCAAATATCATTCCTCAGTTTCAGATTCCCTCTCCGACTCAAGCGATGTAGAAGAGGTGGATGTCCTTGATAAACTTTTAGAGGAACTTGGCCAGGCCAGCCCAGAATGCCTGTCCCAGTCTCATTTCAAGCTAAACCAGCCAGCCCCGTCACCCTTGGGCATGAACCTAGAGCTAGAGGACGCCATCCTTGGTGCCATTCTCCGCCAGACTCAACAGGAGGAAGAGCAGGTGCGAAGGTGGGACTCTGATGTCAGATTTCAGGCTGCCGGCATGAGGGAACCGTCCCACCAGGAACCCAAAGCACCTTTTTATTTTTGTCGATTGCTACTCAATGATCTTGGCATGAACTCCTGGGACCGAAGGTATGCTGCTATTTTTTCTAACCGACTCTGTTGAGCCTTACATAAAAGCAGAATATAATCACAAAACCAAACAAACTTGAATTAATAGTGTTTATGTCTTGCTCACCATATTTGCATGTATTTATGACACCTTAATTTTCAAGTCACAATGTGCTTCTAATTCTTACTTGAAAAAACACTGGAGTGCAGTTAATCTCCACTCCACAGGGTAAAAGTGCCCAGCTGTTTTCACCAAAGTCTACCTTGTACTGCCACTTCTTTGCAGTGCCACTCGTAAATGAAAAACCTTACACCTCTTAATGGGGGATGCGCAACAGGCACACAGCTTGTGGGAGATTGTAGTTTGCACCTGTGCCTTTTTACATTAATCCTAACAGCAAGGCAACAAATTTAAACACACTCACACATGCTCATACTATATTGTAGACTTTGATATGGACTCTGTAAGATGTCCCCTCAAAACCAATTTCAAAACTGTTTATTATTTTAATGATATTATATTCATTATTAATGACAGTTTAATTAGGTTCTATACTTGTTTTTTTGTATTTGTCAACCAGGAAAAATTTCCATTTGCTGAAGAAGAACTCCAAATTGTTAAGGGAACTAAAGAACTTGGATTCCAGACAGTGGTAAGTTTTATTCCATATATACTATGTTTGTGAATTATTTGTGAAACCCCCTTTAAAAAGAAATTTTTTTCAGGAATATGTCTGCTGTACTTTAATTGTGTCACCCTTATTTATCATTTCAAATAATGTATTAGTTTTATTAGATTTTTTTCAATGTGATAACACTGGAACGGTAAGTAATCAGTGTACAGCTTGTACAGCAGTGTAAACTTATTGTTCCCTCAAAATAACTCATCACAGCCCTTAATGTTTAAACTGCTGACAACAAAAGCAAAGACACCCCTAGGTCAAAATTTACAAATTGAGATATAAGTGTCAATATTTTGTGTGGCAACCATTCATTTCCAGCACTGCCTTAACTATTTTTGGTCATGGAGTTCACTAGAGGCTTCCAGGTTGCCACTAGAATCCTCATCCGTTTTCTCCATGTTGACACCACAGACTTGAGGGATGTTAGACATCTTGCGCTCCTTCACCTTCCGTTTGAGGATGCTGCATAGATGCTTATAAGGGTTTATGTCTGTATACATAATTTGTCAGTCTATCATCTTATCCTTTTCTTCTTTAGCTAGGCAGCGAACATCTTGGAGGTGTGTTTAAGGTCATTATGGTGGTAAACTGGACTGCCCTGCTGTCTGTATTCCAAAAGGAGGGGATCATGTTTTGCTTCAGTATGTCACAAAACATGTTGGCATTCATACATACCTCAATGAACTATAGCTCCCTATTATCGACAGCACTTTTACAGCCCCAGATCATGACACTACCAGCACTATGCCTGGGTGTAGGCAAGATACACTAATCTTGATACTCTTCACCTGGTTGGCGTCACACACGCTTGACACTGTCTGAACCCAATACGTTTGTCTTGGTCTCGTCAAAACACAGGACAATTAATGGCTTCCCGATAGACTGGACTCCCACATTTTCTATTAATTTAACAATTCAATGATTGTACCTACTTGACAACCACGGTAGCCGATCAGCTTGGAAGGGAGGTCCCTACATCTTCAGGCCCTTCTCAAGCTTTATCCTTTTTTCACAGTCTGGGTCTTTTGAGTGTTTCCTTGCCCGCACATGGGTTTAGATCAGGGATGTCATTGTGAGTTGCTCAAGCCATTTTAGACATTTATAATTTAGTTTGATTAATTGATTCATTGATTGATTGACATGGTACCAGTAATCCATGTTTTTAGTCTGTTTGTCCTAAATGGGTCATATTATAATTTTTTTCTACATTTAAAACACTTCCTTGTGGTCTGCATCAGGGGTCCCCAACCTTTTTTGCGCCAGAGACCGGTTTATGTAGGCATTATTTTCACGGACCGGCCTTCCACGTGCGTTCCAGATCAGGCCCGCAAACAGGTTCAATGCGGCCTGGTGAGACGAGTTTGCTAAGTGTAAAATTAAGCTGCATTTTTTAACTAAAGAAACTGCTGTTCTAAATGTGTCCATTAGATGTCGCAATAGTAATTTTGTTTGGCAAGCAAATAGTTTGTACCGGGGCGAGCAAGTACACCAAGCAAGCGGGGCTGTGACTCCTCCCCCTCGACACAACAATAAACAAACAGGAGTAAAACAAACAATGCAGCATGATGCACTGCACATTGATATACTTCTGTGAAAATGAGTGTCTTCAATGCAAATTTAAAGAAAGTGAACCGTGTGGGATTTACTGCAATACTGTCAGTCTTTGAAGTTTTTATTGTTGGTTTGTTCAATTTGTTCACACATTGCACAGCTTTTATTTTTCTATCAATACACAACGATGCCAAGAAGGCAGGGAGTAACTCAACCCTCTTGAATAGTTTGAACCTCAGTTTGTATGGTTTGTTTAGTTAGCACAGGATTAATATGTGGAAATGACAAAAGAGGTACTTGATACATAGAAGAGTTTTTATTTATGCTTTTTTGTTAGTTTTTTATTAAATCATAGATGGGCTGTGACTTAAAGTTGAATTGATTTGTAGATACACTGAGATTAAGTCTAAATGCATTGTGTTCTTCATGGTGTTTTTAAAACGGCACAGATTTTTTTTCTCAGAATTGTCAACTTTCTTGAAGTGTTTTGTCAAGAGGATTATTTGTGATAAGTACATTTTCAGAATGTGCTTGTTCCATTTTGCGCCGAAGTAAAATAAAGAAAACATCTGAAGTTGTCGTAGTTGTAGTTTAAAGTTATTAGGCCATGATTTTACACGTTTGGCCCACGTGGGAATAGATTTTCATCCATACGGCCCCTAAGGTAAAATGAGTTTGACACCCCTATATATTTATATATATATATATATATATATATATATATTTATGTTGTGTATTTGTATATATATATATATATATATACATATACAGTATATATATATATATATATATATATATATATATACATATATATACATATATATACATACATATATATATACATATATATACATATGTATTTATGTTGTGTATTTGTATATATATATATATATATATATACATATATATATATATATATATATATACTATATATATATATATATATATATATATATATATATATATATATATATATATATATATGTACAGTCTTGGTCAAAAGTTTACATACACTTGTAAAGAACATAATGTCACGGCTGTCTTGAGTTTCCAATAATTTCTACAACTCTTATTTTTTTGTGATAGAGCGATTGGAGCACATACTTGTTTGTCACAAAAAACACTGATGAAGTTTGGTTCTTTAATGAATGTATTATGGGTCTACTGAAAATGTGACCAAAGCTGTGGGGTCAAAAGTATACATACAGCGATGTTAATATTTGGTCCCTTGGCAAGTTTCACTGCTATAAGGTGCTTTTGGGAGCCATCCACAAGCTTCTGGCAAGCTTCTGGTAGAATTTTTGACCACTACTCTTATCAAAATTGGTGCAGTTCAACAAAATTTGGTGGTTTTCTGACATGGACTTGTTTCTTCAGCATTGTCAACACGTTTAAGTCAGGACTTTGGGAAGGCCATGTGTGTTTGGGGTCATTGTCCTGTTGGAACATCCAAATAATGTAGAATGTCAGGCTGCGTTTGATTGGTGAAAGTGAGTCAAGCATCACTTGTGCTTATGTTGGATTGGTCAAACAGAGTCATTTGACAGTGCCTGCCGGAAGAAAGTTTGCTGACAAACAAAAGTGTCTTTGCAAACCTTAATCCAGAGATTATATTTATGACATAAATAAATATAACAATCGGACCAAAACTAAATGTAACTGAGTTAAAGTAGTGTTCCTTCTTCGCAAAAATAAAATAAATAAATGATAAATGGGTTATACTTGTATAGCGCTTTTCTACCTTCAAGGTACTCAAAGCGCTTTGACAGTATTTCCACATTCACCCATTCACACACACATTCACACACTGATGGCGGGAGCTGCCATGCAAGGCGCTAACCAGCACCCATCAGGAGCAAGGGTGAAGTGTCTTGCCCAAGGACACAACGGACGTGACTAGGATGGTAGAAGGTGGGGATTGAACCCCAGTAACCAGCAACCCTCCGATTGCTGGCACGGCTACTCTACCAACTTCACCACGCCGTCCCCAATAATAAATAATAAAATAGTCAGGTAAAAAGTATGTTTCATTAAAACTACTTTGACAAGTACTATTTATTTAAAAAGTTACTTCAGTAAATGTAGCATGTTATACTACCTACCTCAGGATATATGTGATAAGTCATCGTCAAGGAATACATTAATTTTTGTCCTTAAAACTCTACACACAATAGCCCATAATGACAATGTGAAAAAAAAATGTTTCTTTTAATTTTTGAAAATTTAGTAAAAATCAAAAACTAAGAATTCACATGTACATAGATATAAACAGCCTTTGCCGTAAAGCTCAAAAGTTGGCTCAGGGGCTTCCGGTTTTAACTGATCATCTTTGAGATGTTCCTACAGATTAATTGGAGTGCACCTGTGGTAAATTACGTTGGTTGGACATGATTTGGAAAGGCCACAACTGTCTACATTAGAATTGTATGGTATACTGGTACTAGTAAAGTACAATGGTACTCATGAATTACATTGCTGGTAAAACGAGCAGCAGCGCATGTTAAATGACGCACACACACACACAGAATACTTACAAAAAGAAACAGTGTGGTAATAGAAAAAATACGTCCCTGGACCCAGGAGAACTTTAATTATGACCCTATAACTACTGATTGATACCACAATTTGTAGCATCACTTAAAATGTATGTTTAGTATCAAACAACAGAAGAATAAGTGCTCATTCAATTTCAACAGAAATGCAGATATAACATGTTAAAACAGAAAGTAAGCAGATCTTAAGAGTAAATAAACAAGCAGATTAATAATCAATTTTCTACCACCTGTTCCTCATAATTTTGACAATATAATAAAATGGGAAATGTCACATTGTTACTGCATACGTCAGCAGCCAAATTAGGATCCTTTGTTTGCTTACTTACTACTAAAACGGAAGTTTACTATATTATTTTAATGCCAACATTCTTCGTTGATTGCAATAACAAACGTATGTTTAATGTATAATAAAAATGTTTGTTAAAATAAAGCCAAAATAACTTTTTTGTGTTCTCCTTTGTTTTGAAAAGTGTTAAAATTTTAACATTTTGGTAACAGTACCAAAACATTGGTATTAGGACAAACCTAGTTTACATATAAGGTCCCACACTTGACAATGCATGGCAGAGCACAAACCAATAATGAGGTCGAAAGAATTGTCTGTGGACCTCCGAGACAGGATTTTCTCAAGGCACAAATTTGGGGAAGGGCACAGAAAAATATCTGCTGCCTTGAAGGTACTAATGAGCAAGATGGCCTCCATCACTCATAAATGAAATACGTTTGGAACCAGCAGGACTCTTCCTCGAACTGGCCGTGCACAGTTTCCAAAAACAATTCGAAATGTGGAGTCGTCAGACCACAGAACACTTTTCCACTTTGCATCAGTCCATCTTAGATGAGTTCGGGCCCAGCAAAGCCAGCGGCATTTCTGGGTGTTGTTGATAAATAGCTTTCGCTTTGCATAGTAAAGTTTCAACTTGCACTTACAGATGTAGCGACAAACTGTAGTTACTGACAGTGGTTTTCGGAAGTGTTCCTGAGCCCATGTGGCGATATCCTTCACACACTGATGTCGGTTTTTGATGCAGTATCGCCTGAGGGATTCAAGGTCACGGGCATTCAATGTTACGTGCAGTGATTTCTCCAGATTATCTAAATCTTGTGATGTTATTACAGACCTTAGATGGTGAAATCCCTAAATTCCTTGCAATAGCTCGTTGAGAAATGTTGTTCTTAAACTGTTCGACAAGTTGCTCACGCATTTGTTGACAAAGTGGTGAACCTCGCCCCATCCTTGTTTGTGAATGTCTGAGCATTTCATGGAAGCTGCTTTTATACACAATCATGGCACCCACCTGTTCCCAATTAGCCTGTTCACCTGTGGGATGTTCCAAATAAGTGTTTGATGAGCATTCCTCAACTTTCTCAGTCTTTTTTGCCACTTGTGCCAGCTTTTTTGAAACATGTTGCAGGCATCAAATTCCAAATGAGCTAGTATTTGCAAAAAATAACAAAGTTTTCCAGTTCAAATGTTAAGTATCTTGTCTTTGCAGTCTATTCAATTGAATATTGGTTCAAAATGATTTGCAAATCATTGTATTCTGTTTTTATTTACGCTTTACACAGTGTGCCAACTTCACTGGTTTTAGGGTTTGTATCACACGTATGACTTTCTTCTGAAGAATCTCCATCTTTTTTAGATGATTAGGATACATTTTACACCACATGACATTGCAATAGTTTATGAGGTTCAAATATTGTCTGATACAGAATAAAGGGAGAGCGTCAAGAGGAAGAATGTGCTTCAATCTTAAGAGTAGACCGACATATTTAGATTTTTATTTTTATTTATTTTTAAATCCATCTATGTATACTACAAGTAATTAAGTGCTCTCAACTCTCTTAATTGCTTTACAATTCATTTCAATCAGTATCTTCTTATCTCAAAATTTTACGGCTTCTACTTGAACAAAATATAATACAAGTTGTTTAATTTTTATTTAAGCAGTAGTTCTGAGCCGGTGAGTTTTAATATCAGACTTTTTTCCAACAACAACAACGAAAAATTTTCCAGTTATAAGTGTGTCCCCTTACAACTGGTCACATCTGACCTATGCACCAATCCCCAATCTGGTGATGAGAACAATTAGTACCCCGCTACATGTCACAGAGCAATGTGGAACCATTGCCATGGTAGGGAACATCCACAAACTGCAAACCAGTTACCGTTGTGCGCCAGGCCTGAAGATCTGGATCCTTGCTCTGATCCACTGCCATTTCCGCAAAGTCGAGACCCTGGTGTACAGCACTGACAAGCACCCGTGACAGACAGTCCGCTACTCCATAGTGCTTTCCGGCCAAATGCCTAATTTTCGTAGTGAAATCTGAGATGGATGCAAGCTGGCGTTGCTGGCGGCAGACCAGGGGTCTGAAGTTTTAGCCATGGCAAAAGTCAGAGGTTTGTGGTGCACAAAAGCGGTGAAATCGCGACCCTCCAACAGGAACCTGAAATGGCAGGTCGTCAAGAACAAGGCCAGGAGCTCCCTGTCAAAACTGCTGTATTTCATTTCAGCTGCCCTGAGTTGCCTGCTGAAGAAGGCAAGGGGCTGCTATGTCCCCGCCACCCTCTGCTCGCAAACCGCGCCCACGGCTACATTTGAGGCATCAGTAGTGAGAGCCTAAGGAGCAGTAGGGGAGGGATGTGCTAGCAAGGTTGCACTGGCCAGGGAAGACTTTGTGTCTTCAAACGCTTGCAGCTTTTCAGGAGACCAGTTCACCTCCTGTGAACCTTTCCTCCCTTTTAATGCCTCGTACATGTGGTGCATGAGATGAACTGCACGTAGAATGAAACGGTTATAAAAATTGACCATTCCAAGAAACTCCTGAAGCAGCTTGACAGTTAGTGGGCGTGGAAACTTGGAAATAGCCTCCACCCATGCAGGCAGGGGAACAGCACCTTGCAATGTTTGTTACTCCAAAGGCCATGTACGTTCAACCGGCTAAACAGCAGCAGTAAATGTTTCAAATATTCCCCGACTGATTGACTGGCCACTACAATATCGTCCAAATAAACAAACGAAAACGGTAAATCCCGTAAAACAGAGTCCATTAGCTGCTGAAAAGTCTGTGCTGTCCTCTGCAGGTCAAAGGGAATTCTCCAAAACTCAAATAATCCAAAATAAGTTATTATGACAGTCTTCGGTATGTCCAACTCATGTACCTGGTGATAGCCACGCACCAAATCTACCTTCGAAAAAATAGACGCTCCAGCCAGCCGTGAAGAAAAGTCCTGAATTTGTGGGATGGGGTAACGGTCCGGCGTGGTGACATTATTTTATTTGGCAAAAGTCACCACAGCCCAACGACTGTTGGTACGCCGTACAATCCCCAGTCTCTCCATAGTGGCAAATTCCTGTCGTGCCAGGGCCAGTTTAGCAGAGTCCAGCCACCGTTCCCGGGCAAAAACAGGCGGGCCCACTGTAGGGATGAAGTGCTCCACCCCATGCTCCGCGACCGCTGCCGAAAACGTTGGTACAGTCAGATCTGGAAAACTCTGCAAGAAGCCGTTGATAAACATCCCCCACAGCGAACATGTTGGCGAGGGCCACAGGCTTCGGCTCCCCCTGTGTGCATGGAATAGTGGAGAAAGCGGCAGAGTCAATTAAATGGCCAATCGAGACACGCACCAACAGTCTATTTGCACACAAAAACTCTGCCTCCAGAATAGGTACGGCCACAGGGGCAATAACAAAGTCCCAGGTGAACATGTGGTGAGAAAACGAAACAATCACTGACCTGGTGCCGAAAGTGCGGATGCTGGTTCTATTGGCGGCACTCAGCGGGGGCCCTTGGCCATCTTCCAGAGCATCCACGGCTGATGCAGGCAGGATACTCCGCTGGGCGCCCGAGTCCACCAGCCACCGGCGGCCCGACAAGCCATCAGTGACAAACAGTAGCTTATCCGCTCTGCCCATACTCACTGCTGCCAGTGAGCACCTGCCCTGGTATTTCCCTGGCCCGGGAAGTCGCAAGGCGGCACCCAGCGCTTTGCCTTGGTCCCAAAATGGCTGCGGTAAAAGCATAACTGTGGCGACGGTCCGACACTGCAGCCACAGCGCTCGCATCGAGCTCCTCAGGTGCTTTCCAGGTCGGTGAAGGCAGCAGGGCTTGAACGCTGAGATGGCGAGCTGCTAGAAGAATCCTGTCCGCCTCCTCAGACAAACCTTGGTAATCTTTCGTGGTGACTAACAGCGAGTTGGCGAGCGCCGTGCGTACTGGGGGCGGTAGCTGATGGAGAAACAGTTGCACGAACAGGAACAATGCATCCCCGGAACGAGCAATGCGAGATTATTACTCGGTAGGCTTGCTGTCTCCCAGGCCGTTGAGAGACGAGAGGCGGTCAGCTCGCTCTGCGTCACACAGCTGGTACAGCTGCAGCAATAAAGTCTTAACACACCGTACTTTTCTGACGCCGAAGGACCCCTTTAGCAGGCCTATAACTATATAATGCCCGAAGTTGAAACTGGGCTTCCACGACAATTATTGGTACTTTAACTTTAACTTTAACACATGCTAGAACCAGTGCTCAGGATCATACTGCCAGTACTCCGGGAGTTTCACTGTTGCAGCAAAAATGTCGGGAGCCGCTACAGGCTGTTGTAATGGCGCAGAGCCGTCAGGCATGACGAGACCAGCAGTGTTAAACATGTCCGAAATCACATCGGGGTCACCAATGTGGAAGTCGAGATAATGAGGCGAGAGAGCAGGTGAGTTTTAATTTTAGACTTCTTTCCACATCAACAACCCTTTTCCCCCGGAAGGGTGTCCCCTTATAACTGGTCACATCCGACCTATGCACCAATCCCCAATCTGGTGAAGAGAACAATTAGTGCCCCGCTACAACATTTAAATAATTATATACTTGGACTAATTCACTATTGACAATAGTTTAAAGGCTTTCAGGTTTTTTGTGCGACGTAAATTGGTGTCATCATCAAACATTATATTGTGATGAATAATTGACAAGTTTACAAGGTAATTTATTTATCAATATAAAAAGAAGTGGTCCCAATATGGAGCCTTTTGGAACTCCACATGTTATAATTTTATTTGGAAATTTGCTGTTAGTTCTTAGTTAGCACATATTGCTTCCTTTCAAAGAAATACTTTAATAAAAAATAAAAAATGACAAAGATTTTGTGATAATAAAAAAGTATCTATGTAATCATTGTAGCATTGACTATATGCGGGTCTTGTACTTGGTATTGTTACAATCGATGTCTGTGTAGATCCACCCATGGCATTAGTTTACATTCAGGAGCGCCAACTTTAGTGATTAGATATTGTATCCTCCTACAGTGTGTAGTGAAGCATGTTTAGCTATTCCTCGTTCTGCAGCGAGGATACTTGTAAGAAATGTAGTTTATTTCTTGCCACGGAGACAAGGATTAGGGATTTAGAAGTAGATAAAACACTGTCGACTGTGGATGGAGCAAATTGTTGAACAGTTTAAGAAAAACCTTTCTCAACCAGCTATTGCAAGGATTTTAGGGATTTCACCACGTTAGCCGCTTGCTAGCTAACCATGTTTTATAGCACATCTTGCTGAGCGGCGCTTCGGTGTTAGAGCTTTACCTTTAACATTAGTTATTAAAGGCCTACTGAAATTTTTTTTTTTAATTTAAACGGGGATAGCAGACCCATTCTATGTGTGATACTTGATCATTTCGCGATATTGCCATATTTTTGCTGAAAGGATTTAGTAGAGAACAACGACGATAAAGATCGCAACTTTTGGTATCTGATAAAAAAAAAAGCCTTGTCCCTACTGGAAGTAGCGTGACGTCACCGGAGGAAAGACTTCTCACAATTCCCCATTGTTTACAATGGAGCGAGAGAGATTCGGACCGAGAAAGCGACAATTACCCTATTAATTTGAGCGAGGATGAAAGATTTGTGGATGAGGAATGTTAGAGTGAATGACTAGAATGCAGTGCAAGACATATCTTTTTTCGCTCTGACCGTAACTTAGGTACAAGCTGGCTCATTGGATTCCACACTCTCTCCTTTTTTATTTTAAACCACCTCGGATACTATATCCTCTTGAAAATGAGAGTCGAGAATGCGAAATGGACATTCACGGTGACTTTTATCTCCACGACAATACATCGACGAAACACTTTAGCTACGGAGCTAACGTGATAGCATCGTGCTTAACTGCATATAGAAACAAAATAAATAAATCCCTGACTGGAAGGATAGACAGAAGATCAACAATACTATTAAACCAGGGACATGTAAATACACAGTTAATGCTTTCCAGCCTGGCGAAGGTTAACAATGATGTCGCTAACGACGCCATTGAAGCTAACTTAGCAACCGGACCTCACAGAGCTATGCTAAAAACATTAGCTATCCACCTACGCCAGCCAGCCCTCATCTGCTCATCAACACCCGTGCTCACCTGCGTTCCAGCGATCGACGGTGCGACGAAGGACTTCACCGATCACAGATGCGGTCGGCGAGACGGAGGAAGTTAAGGTGAGTTCGCCGGCTAACGCGTCTTCTATCCATCTCTGTCTTCCTGGTTGTGTTGCTGTAGTCCGCCGCTAATACACCGATCCCACCTACAACTTTCTTCTTTGCAGTCTCCATTGTACATTAAACAAATTGCAAAAGATTCACCAACACAGATGTCCAGAATACTGTGGAATTTTGAAATGAAAACAGAGCTTTTTTGTATTGTATTCAATGGGGGTACCAATACTTCCGCATCAACTGATTCCGTCACGCGCATGCGTCATCATATCTAGACGTTTTCAACCGGAAGTGTGGCGGGAAATTTAAAATTGCAATTTATAAGTTAACCCGGCTGTATTGGCATGTGTTGCAATGTTAAGATTTCATCATTGATATATAAACTATCAGACTGCGTGGTCTGTAGTAGTGGGTTTCAGTAGGCCTTTAATCCAAAATATGTTCATTCTCTCGTTTATGTCTACACGCTGTTTCTGCTTGTACAAACCCGTTTCCATATGAGTTGGGAAATTGTGTTAGATGTAAATATAAACGGAATACAATGATTTGCAAATCATTTTCAACCCATATTCAGTTGAATATGCTACAAAGACAACATATTTGATGTTCAAACTGATAAACATATTTTTTTTTTGCAAATAATCATTAACTTTAGAATTTGATGCCAGCAACACGTGACAAAGAAGTTGGGAAAGGTGGCAATAAATACTGATAAAGTTGAGGAATGCTCATCAAACACTTATTTGGAACATCCCACAGGTGAACAGGCAAATTGGGAACAGGTGGGTGCCATGATTGGTATAAAATTAGATTCCATTAAATGCCCAGTCATTCACAAACAAGGATGGGGCGAAGGTCACCACTTTGTCATCAAATGCGTGAGCAAATTGTTGAACAGTTTAAGAAAAACCTTTCTCAACCAGCTATTGCAAGGAATTTAGGGATTTCACCATCTACGGTCCGTAATATCATCAAAGGGTTCAGAGAATCTGGAGAAATCACTGCATGTAAGCAGCTAAGCCCGTGACCTTCTATCCCTCAGTCTGTAATGCATCAACAAGCGACATCATTGTGTAAAGGATATCACCACATGGGCTCAGGAACACTTCAGAAACACACTGTCAGTAACTACAGTTGGTCGCTACATCTGTAAGTGCAAGTTAAAACTCTCCTATACAAGGCGAAAACCGTCTATCAACAACACCCAGAAACGCCGCCTGCTTCGCTGGGCCTGAGCTCATCTAAGATGGACTGATACAAAGTGGAAAAGTGTTCTGTGGTCTGACGAGTCCACATTTCAAATAGTTTTTGGAAACTGTGGACGTTGTGTCCTCCGGACCAAAGAGGAAAAGAACCATCCGGATTGTTATAGGCGCAAAGTTGAAAAGCCAGCATCTGTGATTGTTTGGGGGTGTATTAGTGCCCAAGACATGGGTAACTTACACATCTGTGAAGATGCCATTAATGCTGAAAGGTACATACAGGTTTTGGAGCAACATATGTTGCCATCCAAGCAACGTTACCATGGACGCCCCTGCTTATTTCATCAAGACAATGCCAAGCCACGTGTTACAACAACGTGGCTTCATAGTAAAAGAGTGTGGGTACTAGACTAGCCTGCCTGTAGTACAGACCTGTCTCCCATTGAAAATATGTAGCGCATTATGAAGCCTAAAATACCACAACGGAGACCCCCAGACTGTTGAACAACTTAAGCTGTACATCAAGCAAGAATGGGAAAGAATTCCACCTTAGAAGCTTAAAAAATGTGTCTCCTCAGTTCCCAAACGTTTACTGAGTGTTGTTTAAAGGAAAGGCCATGTAACACAGTGGTGAACATGCCCTTTGCCAACTACTTTGGCACGTGTTGCAGCCATGAAATTCTAAGTTTTTTGCAATTAATTATTATTTGCAAAAAAAAAATTAAGTTTATGAGTTTGAACATCAAATATCTTGTCTTTGTAGTGCATTCAATTGAATATGGGTTGAAAAGGATTTGCAAATAATTGTATTCCGTTTATATTTACATCCAACACAATTTCCCAACTCATATGGAAACGGGGTTTGTAAATACCTTGTGCGTGTGCGGTACCAAGCATGCTCCCCTGTTCGTAAAACCAGCAATGTAACGACGTGATAAAAGTCATGTCTATAAAAAAAATACCATAAAAAAATAACTGTCTTTTTAGAGGCAGTATAGTACCGTTTTAATTCATTAGTACAACGGTACTTTATAAGTATCGGTACACAGTAAAACCTTAATGTACACTCAGCACCCCATCTTGACAGAAAAAAACAGAAATGTATAAATATTTGCAAATTTAATAAAAAAGACTACCGGTAACTGAAATATCACATGGTCATAAGTATTCAGACCCTTTGCTGTGTCACTCATATTTAACTCACATCCTGTCCATTTCTTCTGATCCTCCTTGAGATGGTTTTGCTCATTCATTGTGTTGAATTAAACGGATTGGACTTGATTAGGAAAGACACACACCTGTTTGTATAAGACCTTACAGCTCACAGTGCATGTCAGAGCAAATGAGAATCCTGAGGTCGAAGGAATTGCCCAATGAGCTCAGAGACAGAATTGTGGCAAGGGACAGAGCTGGCCAAGGTACCCAAGAGCACAGTGGCCTCCATAATCTTTAAATGGAAGAAGTTTGGGACGACCTCAACTATTCCTAGACCTGGCCGTCCAGGCAAACTTAGCAATTGTGAAAGAAGAGCCTTGTTGAGAGAGGCAAAGAAGAATCCAAAAATCACTGTGGCTGAACTCCAGAGATGCAGTAGGGAAATGGGAGAAAGTTACAAAAGTCAACTATCACTGCAGCCTTTATGGCAGAGTGGCCCGACGGAAGCCTCTCCTCAGTGCAAGACATTTGAAAGCCTGCACAGAGTTTTCCAAAAAAACACATGGACTCCCAGACTATGAAAAATAAGATTGAAATTGTTGCCATTAATTCTAAGCGGTATGCGTGGAGAAAACCAGGCCCTGCTCATCACCTGCCAGATACAATCCCAACAGTGAAACATGGTGGAAGCAGCATCATGATATTGGGGTGTTTTTCGGCTGCAGGGACAGGACGACTGGTGGCAATTGAAGGAAAGATGAATGTGGCCAAGTACAGAGATATTCTGGAAAAAAACCTCAGACTGGGCCAAAGGGTCACTTTCCAATAAGAAAATGACCCTAAGCACACAGCTAAAATAATAAAGGAGTAGCTTTGATGCAATTATGTTACCATTCTTGACAGGCCCAGCCAGAGCCCTGACCTAAACTCAATTGAGCATTTCTGGAGAGACCTGAAAATGGCTGTCCACCAATGTTCACCATCCAACTGACGGAAATACTTGTTGCATCATTCCCAAGAAGACTTGTGGGTGTACTAGCTCAAGGGTGCTTCTACTCAATACTGAGCAAAGGGTCTGAATACTTGACCATGTGATATTTCAGTTCTTCTTTTTAAATACATTTGGAAAAACTTCTACATTAGTTTTTTTCTTTCAAGATGGGGTGCTGAGTGTACAATAATGAGAAATAAAATAAACGTCTTTGTTTTTAGCAAATGGCTGCAATGAAACAAAGAGTGGAAGATTTAAAGAGGTCTAAACACTTTCCGTACCCACTGTATATATGTATGAATATAAATGTGTATATTTTATACACAGCATTCTCCAGACACATTTTCTTTTCTCAATGTGGCCCCCTAGTCAAAATAATTGCCCAGGTCTGCTCGACCATATAAGGAGTTATTTGCTGACGTAACTAAGACAAATATGTCACTGAAGTCTCAAATTCCAAAAGGCTTGTTTGGAGCAAGTTTGGAAGAAAGCAAGATTGTTTTATAAATATCTCTGCAATGTACCCATGGTTTGATTTCAAATTTCTGGTACTATTGAGGATCTTAAATACACAAAATCAGGCACCAACAGGTAAGAAAAAGGAGTTTTGCATCATAGAATCCCTTTTCGGAAATCTTTTTGCAGACGTTCTTGTGCGTCATCTTTAGAAGAGGCCTCCTTCTGTAACAACTGCCATGCAAACTAATTGGATGCCATGTGTAGCGTAGTCTGAGCACTGACAGGCAGACCCCCCCACCCCCTCAACCTCTGCAGCAATGCTGGTAGCACTAATACGGTTGTGTTTGGTATTGTCCGAATACAACCTCTGGATATGAGGCTGAACATGTGCACTCAACTTTTTTGGTTAACCAAAGCGCTGTATGATCTTGGCCACCTGCTGCAGCTGAATTTCAGTGTGTTGGCTATCTTAATATAACCTGAACAATCTTTGTATCACCTATAGGGTTGTCTAAACATGCGGTCCGCCAACATCCGCAGTCTGTCCCGCAGTGAATCTCATAACCTTTTTTTGCTGTTTTAACTATCCAGGTAGCTTTGTTACAGAAAAATGGTCACATTACTGCATGAAGAGTTACCTAAAGTTGTGCATGATATAGTGTTATGATTTGTGTATAGTTTTATATAAATAAATGATAAATGGGTTATACTTGTATAGCGCTTTTCTACCTTCAAGGTACAAGGTATTGCTGGCACAGCCACTCTACCAACTTCGCCACGCCGTCCCCATATGGACAATCCAAACAACTGTTCTCACTTATGGTGCAAATAAAAACAACAGAAGTCAACACACATTTGGCACGCAATGTAACATACCCACTGCACAATGTGGACATTATGAAGAAATGTCTAAGCACCATACACACGTCGGAATTACACACACACGCACAGACACTATAGTATGAAAAAGCACATTGAATTAGAACAAATAATGCAAAAAATATGGAGGCTTTTTGTATTGTAATTTTTTCTACAGTCTTTCTGAAGTCAGTGTAGTGTTTGAGCTATTGCATTTATTTAGATCTACATTACACGTCTCATAAATTTGTAACATGTCTAAATGAAAAATATATATTTCGTTTAGCTCAATGTGGCCCACAAGTTATAAAGTTTGCCCACACCTGACCAAGAGTATCTTTATATAGAGAAAGAAAAAAAATTCACATCCCCTAATGCCATGTTGAACTTACAGTGACCAGCGATAACACCATTCTTATGGACGGATTTTGCCCAATTTGGACATTTTTGCTTAGGTGTGTATTTACTTTTGTTGCCATTGGTCATGTCATTGATGACAAATTTTCAGGTTTTACCTTGACTACTTTACACTATCAAGATTTTCTTCAGTGTTGTCCCAGGAAAAGAAACAAGAAAACATTTGCAGGCATGCTAAGAGTGTACTTACTTTTGTGAGGTACTGGAAACAATATTTTTTTCCATCCATCCATTTTCTACCGCTTATTCCCTTCGGGGTCGCGGGGGGCGCTGGAGCCTATCTCAGCTACAATCGGGCGGAAGGCGGGGTACACCCTGGACAAGTCGCACTTTTTTTCCAATTTAAATTAATTTCTTAACTTGACTTAACGTGTACTGTCCCCTGTCGAAGGTTTTAAGTAAAATAGTGTCTTTCTGCCATTCATTGAATTATGGTTGCGCTTAGAGAAAAGTCTAGGTTTAATTAAAAATAAACCTCATGTTGGATATAAATTAAAGTGACAGTAACAGCCTTTGGTATTATCAAATAATAATAACTGATATGTGTTTTGTTCTTCTGTAGTCGAGAAACGCACAAGATCGCTGTGTTCTACATTGGTGAGGGCCAAGAAGACAAGTGCTCCATCCTGTCTAACAGTGCCGGCAGCAAGGACTATGAAGACTTTGTATCCGGGCTCGGATGGGAGGTACTTGCTCATTTGTCTGTCACAAACTACTGATGCATTCTTGCTTTTTGCAACACATGTAGATGTAGATGACTATTTGCATGCACTATCCTAAATAGAAACATTTTCCTCAGGTGGACCTAGCCACACACTGTGGCTTCATGGGCGGCCTCCAGCGGAATGGCAGCACAGGCCTAACTGCTCCGTACCATGCTACCTCCACTGTGGAAGCCATCTTCCACGTCTCTACGCGAATGCCATCTGATTCTGATGACTGCCTCACCAAAAAGGTAGCTAACACTTGAACCTGCCTGTCAATCACATCATCCTGTTATAATTAGGATGCAGGTAGCTTTACTTGGCACCCATGGAGCGAGAAAACATCCCTATGCATGTCTGATGCAGTGAAATGGCTACACTGTCCGCTTGCCCAGAATATTATTTTTTTTATATATTTCAGCTTGATGTTAGGCTGAGATCAGGAGGTGTGACTCCAGAGTACAACCGTTGATTAGTGACCCAAGCAAGTGAACAGGGGTGCATTTGCCGCTGCGGTAATGACAATGATTCTGCTATCCCCTGCCCCCCTCCATGTGTGCTGTGACCAGGGCCTGGATTCAGCCATTAGCTCTCTCTGAGAGAACAGGCGCCGGCCGATTGTCGGCAGGATCCTTTTATCCAATTCCTGCTGCCGCCACAGGAGCGATTGATTTAGTTCTGCAGTAGGATTCAAGACTGTAGTACACAAGTAGCAGTTAGTGCGAAGAAATGAGCCGCAAAGGCCCCTGCCCATACTGTCAATCTTCTCATACGGTGCCCTGCTGAGAAGGGAAATTCATCAGGCCTCAACCTCACTCCGGTCGTATGTTACTAAAAACACCAACAAATTCCAAACCCATTCTGAGCGTGTGCTTAAAAAAGGCACAACATTACCTGAGTAAAAATGTCTATCTTGCAGAAGGAAATGGAGGAATATGGCAGAATGCCGTTTTCTGTCACATTGCAACCATTATATATACAAAAAATGCTTATAAGCACCTTTCTCCCAACGCTTATATAGAAATTGGTTGGCTGGCTGCACACACAGACTCCTCAAAGGGGGTGATTACAGTGGATCTGGTATGAAGAATTGGAATGAGGAATGGGCCTCATCCCCTTTAGAGTAGCTTGTTTTCCATGTCAATTTAAAAATAACACTTTTAGTCCAGCAGTCAGCCACTTTACTGCCTGTGGCCACAGAGGCGTACTGCGGGGTTAGCTGCGGAAATAAATGGATGGGAGGGGGTCTTGGTGGCATGTTGCCTGTTTGAAGAAGGCATCTGAGAGGGAAAAAACAGCTAAATCAAACAGAAATGGGGGAAAAAAACAAATTCCTCAATCCAATTGTGTGTTGTAGTGCAGTGCAAACTCCAGCAGTAGCAGCTGGCCTCAGTAATGCAGTTATAGAAGCGACATGCAGAGTCGGGGGTCAGGCAGTGTGCGTGCGTGTGCGCATGTGTGTGTGTAAGTGTGTGAGAGAAGAGGATAGCCTGAGCTATTTCACTCGCCCCCAGGCACCGCAGCTTAAATGGGCCACCAAAGGTTGTTTTTATGAGTAGCCCCCAGTGTTCTGAGGTCCTCTCATCTGCTGCATCTTTGTTTGGATGGGAGGTCAAAGACTGCTAATTGGACAGCATCCTTTGACTTAAATCAGATTATTAAAAAAAGAAAGAAGTCCTAAACATTTTGATGTGATTAACAAGGGAGTGAATAAGTGCTGGTGCTGATTGAGCATAAGCATCCTCATTAAACTTGTAATTTAACTCATCCAAATGCTAATATCTTAACCCAAATTAACATTGCTGCGTTAATTGTCGTCTCCAAATGCATATTTAACATTTCCGTGGAATTGTCCTAGTGACGGACTTGGTTTGTACCTGCTCGTCCTTGGCTAGACCAACTGAACTGGTGAGCAGTAATCAGCATGGCGTGTGTTTGTTTAAGATCAGAGAATTACCATAATTAAGGGCTTATAATAGAATGTGCTAATTGCATTTTTGGTGGCGAGGGCATGTTTTCTAATGGCTCATTAAGCCCAGAGTACATTGGCAGATGTTTTCTACTGAGCAGAGTCTTAATTTCTACTAATATATGAGCTACACTTGTTGGAGAATATAATGTAACTGTGTTGATTCAACTTTGGGTAAAGCTGTTTACCTATTTTCAAAGTAGCGTCAGTCAATTTCCTGTTCTTTAAGTGTACCCTCTTGGCCTGCCTGCTTTCATTTGTGGTTGTAAATAGAGTGGAAATAGGAAGCAATTTAATCTCTGGAGGGGGAAGTTAATTGGGTTTGAATTATTGGTTTTAAAATGCTCAATTTTGTGCAATTTTTTTCTTTTCAAATTTAATGCCTGTTGAGAACACTGAACGGGGTCGAATTTAAACCCAGACCACTGTTTAAATTATTGTTTTCAAAGTTTATATAATGTGTTTATTTACTGTCATAGCTGCACTTATAATGTATTTTCCTACTAAATGTTACAAACATGATTAAAATTTAAATAAATAAATAATGATAAATGGGTTATACTTGTATAGCGCTTTTCTACCTTCAAGGTACTCAAAGCGCTTTGACAGTATTTCCACATTTACCCATTCACACACACATTCACACACTGATGGCGGGAGCTGCCATGCAAGGCGCTAACCAGCAGCCATCAGAGGCAAAGGGTGAAGTGTCTTGCCCATGGACACAACGGACGTGACTAGGAAGGTAGAAGGTGGGAATTGAACCCCAGTAACCAGCAACACTCCGATTGCTGGCACAGCCACTCTACCAACTTCGCCACGCCGTCAGGCTTGCTTACTTCAGCTGTGTGTAAAACGTGATACTGGCACAAAAAAGGTCCCCATCACTTCTACTTTTCAGATCACTTTGGGGAATCTGGGCATGATGCTAACCAACGTTCCCTCTAAGGTGCGCGCCTGTGCAATTGCGCACTGCTCAAGCGTCCTCTGCGCACGGCAAATCTATGCCACGCACAAAATCAAATAAAAAATAAACGCATAACAATTTTCGACACACGGACATGACAGAGGAAAACAGTTTTCGTCATCATTGTTCAAATATTGTAACATCTGTCGAGACGCTTTGAGGACATGAATTCCATCCATTACTTTACTGAGCAAAACTCTTTATTGTCAGCCATAAACACATCACCAAAACATTAGTAAAAAAAATTATATCTAGCAAAAGTGGTCATTTTCTGCAGTACAAACCAGACCAAAAGCAACTTTGTTATAACAACAGCAGCCGCTCGCTCTTTCTCACTTGCGCCAACACATGCACATATGGCACTTAGCCAGTGATGCGTTTACAGCGACACAAAAAGTTGGACAACTCCAACACCACACATAAAGTGTCATTCCAGGTCGTTACACTATGATTTACCGATCAAATGTGTGCTTATTCCAGGGTCATTTATTAGGGATCTTAAAGGCCTACTGAAATGAAATATTTTTATTTAAACAGGGATAGCAGATCCATTCTATGTGTCATACTTGATCATTTCGCGATATTGCCATATTTTTGCTGAAAGGATTTAGTATAGAACAACGACGATAAAGTTCGCAACTTTTGGTCTCTGATAAAAAAAAGCCTTGCCCCTACCGGAAGTAGCGTGATGACACCGGAGGAAGGACTGCTCATATTTTCCTATTGTTTACACCAGCAGCGAGAGAGATTCGGACCGAGAAAGCGACGATTACCCCATTAATTTGAGCGAGGATGAAAGATTTGTGAATGAGGAACAATAGAGTGAAGGACTAGAATGCAGTGCAAGACATATCTTTTTTCGCTCTGACCGTAACTTAGGTACAAGCTGGCTCATTGGATTCCACACTCTCCTTTTTCTATTGTGGATCACGGATTTGTATTTTAAACCACCTCTGATACTATATCCTCTTGAAAATGAGAGTCGAGAACGCGAAATGGACATTCACAGTGACTTTTATCTCCACGACAATACATCGACGAAACACTTTAGCTACGGAGCTAACGTGATAGCATCGTGCTTAACTGCATAAAGAAACAAAATAAATAAATCCCTGACTGGAAGGATAGACAGAAGATCAACAATACTATTAAACCAGGGACATGTAAATACACGGTTAATGCTTTCCAGCTTGGCAAAGCTTAAAAATGCTGTTGCTAACGACGCCATTGAAGCTAACTTAGTAACGGGACCCCACAGAGCTATGATAAAAACATTAGCGCTCCACCTACGCCAGCCAGCCCTCATCTGCTCATCAACACCCGTGCTCACCTGCGTTCCAGCGATCGACGGAAGGACGAAGGACTTCACCACGATCATCCGTGCGGTCCGTGGCTAGCGTCGACTAGCGCGTTTGCTATCCGAGTCAAAGTCTTCCTGGTTGCGTTGCTGTAGTCCGTCGCTAATACATCAATCCCACCTACAACTTTCTTCTTTGCAGTCTTCATTGTTCATTAAACAAATTGCAAAAGATTCACCAACACAGATGTCCAGAATACTGTGGAATTATGAGATGAAAACAGCTATTTTGTACTGTATTCAATGGGGTACCGATACTTCTGTTTCACTGGTTACGTCACGCGCATACGTCATCATCCAAAGACGTTTTCAACCGGAAGTTTAGCGGGAAATTTAAAATTGCACTTTATAAGTTAACCCGGCCGTATTGGCATGTGTTGCAATGTTAAGATTTCATCATTCATATATAAACTATCAGACTGTGTGGTCGGTAGTAGTGGGTTTCAGTAGGCCTTTAATTTATAAATATTAATCATGAAATGCTGTTAGTATATTAAATAAATATTAATAAAAATATATTTTTTACAAACAGGAAGTTGCAGGAATGTACACATGATCCCCTGCTTACATCTCATTGTGCAACATGTGAATGTTTTAATGGGAACTAAATGCAATGTCTGAAAGGGGTACAAATTATTTCCAATGCAGGACCTCCACCCAGACAAACAATACAAGTACACAGTTCAGGAAAAACAATATTTTTTGTTATTGTCATTGTAAGTGGGCCTAAACACTTATATCAGAAATGGAAATGACTGCTGTCATTTGATTATAATAATAAGAGAATGTTGTCTGTCTATCTGTGTTAGCCCTGCGATGAGGTGGGGACTTGTCCAGGGTGTACCCCGCCTTCCGCCCGAATGCAGCTGAGATAGGCTCCAGCACCCCCCGCGACCCTGAAAGGGACAAGCGGTAGAAAATGGATGGATGGATGGATATTGAACTTGTTATTTAGTCAGGTTTGGGACAGGTGTGCTGCTGGTGTAGCCACAGTGTGCACGTCTGATGTTGCTCACATGGGCCCCACTGAATGCTCAGGGAGTTTTTGCATTTGCTCACACACATGAACAATTAGAGGGAACATTGATGCTAACCACCAACGTTGCTTGCGCTAATCCTCTAGAAATTGTATTCCTGTCATCACCACTATCTGAGGAAAATTGCATGCACTAGCCAGTCTCTGACTTAGTCTAATTTTGTGTGTTTGGCAGCTGCGTCACCTTGGAAATGACGAGGTGCACATCGTGTGGTCAGAGCACACCAGAGACTACCGCCGTGGCATCATTCCAACTGACTTTGGAGACGTGCTGATTGTCATCTACCCAATGAAGAACCACATGTTTTTTATCCAGATCATGAAGAAACCACAGGTGAGAGACCGTTCAATTTGTCGCCTGTTTTGCAAACAATCCACACAAAGGTCACATTGAAACAACACCAGACAAGCACCAGATACAGTACATGATAAAACAAAATAGCACTCAGTAAAGCATGAGCATCCAATTCTGAACTAAACAAATTTGCATCAGCATCAGTTATACTGTACATATTTATCATTTGCCCAGGTTTTATAACAAAGATTCATATAAAATAAATTAAATTGGTATTGAAAAAATGCAACAATTTCTGTCCCTATGACTGCGATGTAGTACAATCACTCCTGTAATTCGCATCCTTTTTTTTATTATTGTTGCGTCCTAAAATATCTGAATCTGCATCAGCTTTTTCAGAAATTTGCGGCAAAAGATGCAAGATGTAAGTCGGAAGGTGTACCGAAATTTTACCTTAACACCCAACTCACTTACACTGTACATTGAGCACATATACAGTTTGACCGCAAAATAATGTTATTTCTGAGGCACAATAAACAAAAAAAATATTTTTTATATATATATATATACATATATATATATATATATATATATATATATATATATATATATATATATATATATATATATATATATATATATATATATATATTGTTGCGTCGACCAACATTCCGCCAATGGGGAATTCAAATTGCTAGTCTCTCCCAGATTCTTTTTATGGCAATACGCTGATATTTATATTCAATCTCCAGGCAATAGTTGGTATTTTGTAGTTTATTCTCAAAGCTTAGAGGACAAACCTGAGACCAACCCAGCACCCAAGCGTTCCCTAGCCCGGTCCAGATCGGTCTAGCTCGGTCTCCCGGAGGTCCCGTGATCTTCCGTCTGTCCCTCGCCCCCACTCGCTTTGTTTAGACTACTCCGAGTTATCTCTACTCTGACACATTCCAATCTAGAAGGCCAACACCTTACTATGAGACTCAAAAGAAGGAAGAATACTAGCTATTCTTTATATGACTATAGGAGTTTAGAAATAAGTAACACTTAAATATGGATATGCTTCCAACAAGTCCCCCTTTAAGATCTTCTAATAAGATCTTTATTACTTGTACAAAACTTATAAAGCACGCCCCACATTAAAGTAGGTGCTGTTTTTTTATTTAAGCAAGCTAGCGATAAAACAACAGCTTATTTACATGGGAGATAGATGGAGGGAGTCCACGTCAATGTCGTCATGGTCAGGGAAGTAAACCAACAATTCTCGAAAGTCTTAAAGTTACCACTTTGCTAGACCCCCTTTAGTGACACTTAGCCCAAGGGGCGATAAAGCAACCGCATGAGGCTATGATGGCCAAAAAAGCTCCGAATGGAGACCAAGACAGACTTAATTAGGTCAGTACACCTGCCTAATGTGCTTAGAAGCCAATCTTTGAAGGGGTCAGAGAGAGAGTTCCCTAGACAGGGCCTGGAGGCCCTTTAAGGCCCTCTGAACTGAGCCATCGGGGGCAGTGTTGTTAGGAATGAAGGTACAGCATTGGTCACCAAACATTGCACACACTCCTTCTTCCTTGGCTAGGATGCGGTCAAGGGCTATGCGGATCTGAACGGCCCTGAGGGAGGTCGGGGCAAGTTGTTCAGCAAGTCCCTCAACAGCGTCACGAGTCAGGTTGGTTCTTCTCAACGGCGGCGGGGAGTTAGAGAGGCCGCTGAAACAGGAGTTCCAAAGGGTGTTAATTTGGTGAGTGGGGTCACCAGTCTAACCATAGCACAAAGCCCAACGGCTGTCGTCGGGATTCTAATGTACAATCTGTGCTTCCCACAACACCAGAATAAGTCAGCTCGTGCCTAAGGGCCTATCCTAGAGCCATCTATCAGTGTGGTGCACCAGTAACGGTTGATGTCACCCAATTTGTTGGGGTACGGAGAGGGTCCTGTAATTTGAAAACGCGTGTAATTCAGCTTTTGGGCCACAAAGGGAAGAAGTCGGGTGGCATTGTCAACAGAAGGGTACACATGTCAGTCAACTTAAAAGGGGCGGGGTAAGTGTGGGAAAAGGGACGTCCAGCGGAAGAAGCAACACAGTCACCCAGGTTTTGGCATCCACCTGAGCCACAGGTTGTCTGCACCCACTCCTAAGGTCAAAGGTCAAAGTTACCAGGCCTTCGGTGGTGATGTCATTAGAACGCACGGATGTGAGCCTTTGAAACACCACCAAGGTGGGGTGGTACTTTAGGTGCTACAGAGGGTGTAGAGGTAACGCCCTCTCAAGGACATTAATTTTAATAATTCCTTTAGCGTCTGTATCAGTCAGGTCAAGCCCCAAAACAACATAAAAGGGACGATGGGCACAACTTACCAGAGTATGTTGTCTGCATCCGACACCAATGGTTCAGGGTTGAGTCGTAACAAATATAGAGGTTATTACCACGGTAATAGCTATTGTGTCCCCCGTAATTAATCACACTGCACAGGTCAAAAAATAAGTCTTGCTATCCCCTTTGACCCAGTCTATTTAAAGTCCGCTGTATGTTCTTAGACACTTGTCAGTCACTGTCGTCAGGAAGGATGAACTGAGACACAAAGACAGTAGAACACGCCCAAGCACCAGTCCGTCAGGGAACACTACCGGGTGTAACATCCTGCCTTTCGTCTATCAATATCAGAGTAATTTAGGTAACAAAACGGGGATAAACATCAAACTTTTCACTTAATGTAACGACACAGATAGTTATGCTGCAAACAAGCAAGAAAAACTAAGAAACATTTAGCATACTGGATTGGTCTCACACAAGGATATACAATATAGAAGTTGAAAAGAGTAATGTAGGTAGAAAATCTCTCTCGTCTCCTGGGCTGAGGGGCAGATGTTGTGGCGATGTCAGCAATGACATCCCCTGGTGATCTGTCAGGTTCTTCAGCTATAGTGCAGAGGGAGAGGTGGTACCAGGTGTCCCCTCCACCAGCCAGTCGAAGGGCGTGGGACGTCCGTTCTACGACCTAGAAGGGACCAGTCCACCTGGGCTCCGTCCACTTGCGTTTGATGACCTTGATCTTGACCCTCTCAGCGGGCGAAGGGAATCTGTACAGAAGAACTGGCACACAAATTCTGCAATTTTTTGTGTAAAATACCATTTTGGTTTTACGCTGAGTCCTCCTTCCATGGGGGGGGTTCTCCTGTGAATGGCTGACCTGTATGCAGCTCATAGGGTGAAAAACTCAAAGGGCGGTAAAACAGTTTTATTCACAGACCTTCGAATGATCATTAACGCTAATTGCAACATGTCAATCCAATTAAATTTGGTCTGTGCACAGATTTTAGCCAATTAGTTTTTTATGTTCTGGTCCATCCTTTCAACCTTGCCTTGGGACTCAGGATGGTACCCCAAACCTGTGTTCTAGTCCGAAAGCCTTTTCGACCAAGGCTAAGTGAGTATTTTTTTTAAATGGCTGCCGTTGTCTGACCTAATCTTTTTGGGGAAACCATACTAGGTCATTCACAAGTCATTTAATTACTGATATTGCATCTTCTTTTGAGGTTGTTGTTGCTTCCGGCCAACCACTGTGATTGTCAACACAAGTCAGTACGTACCTTTTCCCTTGTACCGTATTGATCATATCAGTGAAATCAAAGACTATACATGGTTCACTCTCACCTCCTCCATATTCTAAATTTGATATACTAAAGGTACTATCGATGTGTAAAATCATTATTTTCAAATTAAAATTAGTTATAACTTCTTACCCACGGGAAAAATGTTAAAACTATGGAATGTGTCAGAGTCGGATGATTGTCGATTTTGTTCCAAGGAGTCTGTATCCACCCTCACTCACCCCCTTCTGTTTCTGAAAAAAAGGACTGTGTTAGTCATACTATCACTTTCAGAAACATCCAAGAAAAAGGTCAGCTAATAGTCAAGTAGCGGAGGACAGGTCATGTTTGAGGTCAATGAAAGTCTCTTTAGCCTCTATGGTCCACTGGGGGGTGGTGTTAGGGTAGGGGACCCCTTAGCGATATCACAAATAACTCAAACTCAACTAAACCCTATCTTTTATGTAATTTATTCAATATGGTGAAAGTAACAAAATATGCTTATATTTATATTGTCACCAATACTAGAAAAATACTACCCTTATGGCGGATGCTTTAGCAATAGTATTTTGCATTTTTACCACACCTGGTGGCCCCAATAATTCATTAAGTCAAGCTCATGTTGTAGAAAGTTGAATGATGCAGACACGTTTGTTACTGAATACTTTCTATCAGACTTCTGTCTTGACGACTATGTGTATGTAATGAGCAACTATAATTATTTGATATGCTTAAATGTGTAATGTGTCGTTTTAGCTCAGCTGTTGTGTAGCTGCTAGCTCCTCGTAGCCTACAGGTGTCTAAAGTGCAGCCCATAGTAATGTGTTTAACATCACTATGGGCTAAACCTAATCTTTTGAAAATGTGGTATTTGGGTGTCGGTGTAATGTTTGGCAGCTACGCCGTGTCTTATCATTGGACCTAAGTTCTTTGGTTTTGTAGGCGAGACAGAGAGCAAGGGAACAATGTGGGACACTATTGTGTCCATCTTATACCATGCTAGCTGTTGCAAAGATAGGTCAACATGAGCAGCCACACCTTGAGTTCCAACATATATAAATAATCATAACATATGGCGACTCGGGTGGCAGAACACACGGAAGCATCTCAGCCAGTCAGGGTTTTCACTGCTAGAGCAGTTGGATGTCAGCCATTCCTGTTGTTTCAGGCTGTGGTATGAGCTCATGGAGTAGTCTTGGTAGTGGTGTCGCAGCTGGGTGGTTCAGCCATCAGGTAACACCAGGAATGTTCCTTCTTTGCGATTTGAATGTCAGGGTACAGTCTGTAAAGGAGGTCCAGCAATCTGAACCGGAAGTGGTTTGGTGACAGGTAACCTTCTTGTGACCCCAGCGAAGCCTTCGACCTTTAAAGAGGAAGCACACAGTTTTGTTTTTTTTTACCTCTGCATTCAGAATCGAATAGGTGGCTGATAAAATTGTCCGTTGACACTCATGTCCAGCAGGGGTCCTGTCGGTACTTCCTGCTGCGGCTCCTGATGTGGGCGTCCTCTTACACGCCTTCGTGTTCGTTTGTTGGCACGACGGAACCTTTCCTGTTAGGAAATGTTCGGACAGTCACGACTCCAGTGACCAGGCTGGTCACAGCCGAAACAGTGTCTACCCCAGACCGGCTTTGAAGCATCGTGTTGTCCACCACCCGAGTACAACCGCACGTCTGTTGAGGATTCTTTCCTCCACCTGTTGGAACTCAAAAGCAAGGTCACCCACTGCTGAATATACCCTAGCTGAACTTTGACCTTTTGGTTCTTTTAACCTTTTATCTTCAGCGATCTGTAATTTAAGTAGTCGTTTCCTTGTTGCTCTGTCATTAGCCCTATTTTGCATGGGATGAATAAAATGTCCTGCCATATATTGTTTTTGGCACCTTGTATATCAGGGTTAACTTTGTCCAAAGTGTTTGGCCAAAGGTTCCCTCCCGGAGGTACAGGTGGGAAAGCAAGGTCAACAATGGCTTGCATGTATGCATCGGCAAGAGACTTATATTGTAGTATGTCCAAAGTGTTAATGTCATGTGTCAAAAATGTCTGCCGGAGAAAATGGTCAGACGTGTACAAGGGGTTAATTTTCGGAGGCAGGATTAATCTTAGAGGGGGCGTGTTAATACCTCCTTCTCTTGTCACTGGAGTAGGGGGCGGTGGCCTAGTCAAAGTCTGGGCGGGTCGTTTGAATTGTCTTGCGCATGCGCGGCAGACAAAAAACCAATCAGTTCATTCTGTCATTAATCATTGTTTCTTTTGCTGCATTTCGTTTTTCCACGTAATCCCCGTTTACTTTTATCATACGCCAAACTCTTAAATTCTCTCCCTGAGTGTTCCATTTTCACCAGCGCACACACACACACACACACACACACACACACACACACACACACTCAGCAGCACGCACACACACGAGCACGCGTAAGCACTCCCGCACACACACACTCACACTCAGCAGCACACACACACACGAGCACGCGTAAGCACTCCCGCTCACACACACTCACACTCAGCAGCACACTCTCTGCGTATCACTTTACCATAAAACTTCCAGTTACTTTTTTTTTTTAATTTTTTAATTTTATTTTACCAGACGTTTGAGTTCACGACTTTTCGAGTATAGTAAACTCCCTCTTAACCCTTTCAAGGAACGTTGTCTTTTTTTTCTTTTTAAACTGTACCTGCTAATTCCATTGTCGACAACCGTACATTCAATTGATCATCAAACAGTAATGATTCATCACATTTTCCCCAGCCGCCATCACATTCTTGTCTGTCACACTCCTTGGCCATTGTGTCTATTTTTTTTTTTTTTTTTCAGGGGCCTCGAACCCCTGAAGGCCTTTAAACCCCAAACCATACGGCGGCCTTTAACCCCGTTAAATTTATTGTACAATATGCAGGCCTCTATAACCTCCATATCATACGAGGGCCTTTAACCCGTTGCTCTTTTAGGCGGCGACCAACTACCCAGGGTGAGCCACACCCAACTATTAGTTCACTCGTCAATGAAACTGCCCGTCACGGTAATCGAGACACAATGGCGTAAGTTGACCACTTATTTATAATTTTAATGCAATGGCAGGCTCGGCAAAAATGCAATCAATCTATCAAAATCACCACTCTGTGCCTGGGATTACAAAACAGTGTTTGACTTACAGACTTCAGGACAGACTCCTAACGCAGATTTTATCTAAAAAGAAAGGTTCTGCTTACCTTGAATTGGCCAATTGAGTCTGTCCAGAAGAGGGCAAGAAGTCATCAATCAACAGCGTGCCATCTCGGACGAAGCCCCCAAATTGTTGCGTCGACCAGCATTCCTCCAATGGGGAATTCAAATTGCTAGTCTCTCCCAGATTCTTTTTATGGCAATACGCTGATATTTATATTCAATCTCCAGGCAATAGTTGGTATTTTGTAGTTTATTCTCAAAGCTTAGAGGACAAACCTGAGACCAACCCAGCACCCAAGCGTTCCCTAGCCCGGTCCAGATCGGTCTAGCTCGGTCTCCCGGAGGTCCCGTGATCTTCCGTCTGTCCCTCGCCCCCACTCGCTTTGTTTAGACTACTCCGAGTTATCTCTACTCTGACACATTCCAATCTAGAAGGCCAACACCTTACTATGAGACTCAAAAGAAGGAAGAATACTAGCTATTCTTTATATGACTATAGGAGTTTAGAAATAAGTAACACTTAAATATGGATATGCTTCCAACAATATATATATATATATGATTTATAACACTGAAAGACTTACTAAGTTTGTGAGTAAACAGATATGATTAAAATGATGTCAATCTCACAAAGATTCCCGAGCCTTTTTGAGAGCTAATGAGCAAGCCAGTCACAAGATCTGTGACGTAGAGGTTGAAACTACAGATCCCTTCCCCATCAACAACAATGCAAATTATGCAGATTTTGAGAGAGCCAACAACGATTAGTTTAAGGCATGGGTGTCAAACTCTGGCCCGCGGGCCAAATTTGGCCCGCCGTGTAATTTCACTTGGCCCGTGAGGTGATATCAAATTAACACTAGAGCTGGCCCGCCGATTATATACAGCAGCGGTGCCGCGGTACACCGCTTATTCTCATACTTGCCAAACCTCCAGGGAGACTCCCAAATTTCAGTGCCCCTCTCGAGAATTTCTAAATTCTCCTTTTCGCATCCGGTCCAACGAGTGTTGGCCCATTTACATAATATGTGTGGCTCTGGCACGCACACCGAAGTGAATGCAAAGCATACTTGATCTTCAGCGATGCAGGTTACACTCAGGGTGCCAGTATAAAAAAAACTTTAACACTGTTAGAAATATACGCCACACTGTGAATCCACCGCAAACAAGAATGACAAACACATTTTGGGAGAACATCCGCACAGTAACACAACATAAACACAACACAACAAATACCCAGAATCCCATGCAGCCCTAACTCTTCCAGGCTGCAATATACATGTCGCGGACTCAACGTCTAGGTCCAGAGTATATAAAGTCACCAAAAACAAATGGACAATGAAGGTGAAGGCAAAAGAGTGAGGAGTGTCCTGACCAGATATCTAGATCCCTCGATTGATTGTTGTAAAACGTTCTTTATCACATTGTGTACTTTCGCGTGTTTGTTAAAGATTTGATTAATTTATGATGGCTCAGGTGTGATTCACTACAATAGGGCCCCACAGCACGTTGTATTCCAGTTAATTGAAATACCACAACACTGGATATTGTTCAGATAAGTTACATTAAAGAATTAGCACACAAAGTGCGCATTTTCCGCACATGCGTATTAGCTCACGCTGCGCCAGCTGACGGAAGGGGGAGAGGGCCTTAAACGTCCATTGTGTGTGTGTGGACAAGGTTAAGGTTGAGTGGGATTTACCCTGGATAACCTTAGCCGGTGTAGAAGGGGCCTAAGACAAATGAGGATCCAGAACCTTGTATTTTTTTTACCTTGAATATAAGGAGGGTAACATACAAGTTTTAGAAGCTGTTTGCTAAACAGATCCAGCTTTAGTGAAACATTAAGCATAATGTAGCAGTATTGCTAAGTGCTAAACAATGAATACAAACTACAAACATAATAAAACGATCGCTTACGGTACAATGTCTGCTCTCACTGTGGTGATGACGACGGATAGGATGTCCACATGTTCCCGTTTTGATAGAAGACAATCATAATCCACACATTGACAAAGATAAGACCTTCTGGAGGAACGTTCTGTGGTCAGATGAAACAAAAATTGAGCTGTTTGGCCACAATACCCAGTAATATGTTTGGAGGAGAAAAGGTGAGGCCTTTAATCCCAGGAGCACCATCCTACCGTCAATCATGGTGGTGGTAGTATTATGTTCTGGGCCTGTTTTGCTGCCAATGGAACTGGTGCTTTACAGAGAGTAAATGGGACAATGAAAAAGGAGGATTACCTCCAAATTCTTCAGGACAACCTAAAATCATCAGCCTAAGAAGTCATCAATCAACAGCGTGCCATCTCGGACGAAGCCCCCAAATTGTTTTGTTGGGTATTGGGCGCAGTTGGGTGTTCCAATAGGACAATGACCCCAAACACACGTCAAAAGTGGTCAAAGAATGGCTAAATCAGGCTAGAATTAATGTTTTAGAATGGCCTTCCTAAAGTCCTGACTTAAACTTGTGGACAATGCTGAAGAAACAAGTTCATGTCAGAAAACCAACAAATTAAGCTGAACTGCAACGATTTTGTCAAGAGGAATGGTCAAAAATTCAACCAGAAGCTTGCCAGAAGCTTGTGGATGGCTACCAAAAGTGCCGTATTGCAGTGAAACTTGCCAAGGGACATGTAACCAAATATTAACATTGCTGTATGTATACTTTTGACCCAGCAGATTTGGTCACATTTTCAGTAGACACATAATAAATTCATAAAAGAACCAAACTTCATGAATGTTTTTTGTGACCAATATATATATATATATATATATATATATATATATATATATATATATATATATATATATATATATATATATATATATATATATATATAATTAGGGTTGTTCGGTATACCGCGATAATAATTGATTGCAATTCGTACTATACTGTCTTTGAAAAGTACCGGTACCATTCTTTCATCTAAATGCTGCTGTGTCGGTGACTACAGAGCCGAGGCGCATGATGTTGAGTGTGTCAAAACGCACACACAAAGTGCATACAAGCAATAACATCTCGTAGAGGAGGATTGGCAAAAAACAACAATTCTACTGGTTAATAAAGAGGGTGCCACCGTGAAGCGCAATACGGAGGTATTTGGGCTTAAAAACCAACAATAAAGGTGACGCTTTAAAAAAGAAAGCAACGCGCTTCAAGTGTTGCTTTAAAACACACCTCGCCAAATGTGGCAATTAGTATTACCACCGTTGCTTCAAACTTAGGTAAACATTTAATTAATAAGCATTCAGATCTGCACAAAGAGTTTAAAGAGTGACAAGTAATAATGTAGTTGTTCCACCTGTCCTGCTGTTCTGCTCCGGTGAAGACTGTAGTCGAGGAGCACACGGGAGACGTTCCCTTCTGGGTCGATGTTTTCGTCTGGGGTAACATTAGTTACTTTACCCATCAATGGGTCTGCTAAGCTCCACTTTCAGGTCAGAATGACGAGGCTGCCGATTTGTGACAATCTGTTTGCTTAATTGTTAGTTTTGCAGGACACGACCAGACACTCTCATCACTCTACTGCGCAGTGCATGTGCTACCTCTCTCTCCGTTAACTCACCCACTCACTCACTGACGTCAATCAGACAACACATTGCCATTCTCTTAAACACACACGCACGCTACTCTCATGAGTTCACCAGCTCCCCTGCTGTGCACATGTAGATACGTAGACGCGTACACAGCTGCTTGGATTGATGCCAAATATTAGCAGAGTTAAAACTGTCCAATTAGCAGAAACTAATGCTAGTGAAATTACTATATTTTGTAACAAATTGCTACAATTTGTGTTTTATTTTTAACAAATGTGTGTTTTACCTGCTACATGGCTTTTCTGTGTACATTTATCCATAGTTTTTTTTTTAGTATTTACTAATAATTGTATTTTTCTTAAAGCACAGACCGGGACTGGCAACCATAAATCATGAAGCATTTATTATAAAGTCATTAAAGCTTTTTATTATATTCTAACCTAATCCTTGATTATGGCAGACTATATGTAATATAGAAAATGTGTATTTGTTCTTCGAGTACAACAAGAAAAGCCCAATGTGTTTAATGCCGTTTACTTTATATTTTAACCTTCTAAAATAGTTCTTTGAGTGAAATAGGAAACATATGTTTCGTATTGTAAGATTTTCTGTTAAAATTAGGCCAATATTGAAATTTTTTTTAGTTCTCTTTATTTTGAAAAGTATCTATATACATTTTGAAGACAGAAAGAAAGTCACTAAGAAGAGTTTTATGAGAGGATAATGAGTATTTTTCATCTAAAACGGTATAATAACGGGTCTGGCTGTCAAAGTGTACCAAAATGTTGGATTATATTCTCGTCCTACTATCCAGGTGAGAGGCATGATTTATGATTTAGAATAAACTTTCACAAGCAAAGGAAGCGAGGAAGCAGCTTGCCACACGAAGATGTAAACATAGGCACACACGCTTCTGATCACGGCGCCGCTATAAATAGTTTGTTGGCGTTAGCGCTTATAATAACAATATTACTAATACTTGGTAATATTCAAGTCACAAAATGTAAATGGAGTAATGTTGGCGCTTTTTGAATGTTTTTTTTATTTGGTTTTATGTGTGGAATAGAGCACCTCCCATTAGCTCCACTGCAAGCAGACATCTATTTACGTTTATTTACAAATTAAAATGCATTTTTTGAAATACAGCCGTCATCATGTCTTTCGTAATGATTGTGAACGATAGGCAAAATTCCAAAAAAGTGCAGTTCCTCTTTAAATAAACAGAAGGTAACTTTGCAGAAAAGCAAAAAATCAAAAAATGGACGCTGGGTGAAAAACACTTAAACTGTATTTAATGTAAGCTTGGCTTTTGGCTTGTTTTGCTGCAATATAAGCTATTATTTAAATTAAATAATGGATACTATTTACAATGATCTCATTGTGAATGATAGGCAAAATTAGGGGAACTGCACTTCTTTTGGAATTTTGCCTATCGTTTACAATCATTATGAAAGACATGACAACAGATGGATTTTTTTTTAATGCATTCAAAATATCAAATAAACATAAATAAAAGTCTGCTTACAGCAGAGCCAATGGAAGCTCCACTATTCCGCCCATAAAAATCTGATAAATGGCGCTTATTGTTGGCGCTTTTTGAATGGTTATTCAAAAAGTGCCAACAATACTCAATTTACATTTTATGACTTGAATATTAACCAAGTTTTAGTGATATTGTTATCATAAGCACAAACACAGACAAACTATTCATAGCGGCAACGTAATCACCTCTGTGTCTCCCTATATATACATCATGGAGTGGTCTGCTGTTTCCTCGCCTCCTTGCTCCTTGTAAGTTCATTCTAGATCATAAATCATGCATCTCACCTGGACATGAGACGTCGGAGTGGGTAATCCGACAAGTTGGGACACTTTGACAACCAATTTAAAACCTGGAACTGGCGAGAACGCCACAAAAAGCGCTTGTCCACCCGTCCCCCATCCCGTTTCTTCACGAGGATTATGAGACATTCTTCACCTAAATGGGAATATATGAACATCCCAGCAGTCGGCATCCTAATGACAGTAGACCTTGCACATTAAGTGATGTTTTATGTTTGTTGGCTCTCATAAAGCCTGCAGTGAGCAGAAATCAGTGATGAAGAAAACTAAAAATGCAAACGTCATGATGCAGTTTTGAAATTAATGCGCCTCATATGCTTAAAATCAGTGGTCCCCAACCACCGGGCCGCGGCCCGGTACCGGTCCGTGGACTGATTGGTACCGGGCCGCACAAGAAATAAAAAATAAAAAAATATATACATATATTTATTTTTATTATTTTTTTTTTAATTAAATCAACATACAAAACACAATATATACATTATATATCAATATAGATCAATACAGTCTGCAGGGATACACTCCGTAAGCACACATGATTGTATTTCTTTATGACCAAAAATAAATTAAAAAAATACCATACCAGGAGGAATTACAACACATTTTATATGTGCCTTCCACCTTTTAAGGGACCAAAAGTAATTGGACAAACTAACATAATCATAAATGAAATTGTCACATTTTAATACTTTGTTGCAAATCCTTTGCAGTCAATGACAGCCTGAAGTGTGGAACCCATAGACATCACCAGACGCTGGGTTTTGTCCCTGGTGATGCTCTGGCAGGCCTCTGCTGCAGCTGTCTTCACTTCCTGCTTGTTCTTTGGGCATTTTCCCTTCAGTTTTGTCTTCAGCAAGTGAAATGCATGCTCAATCAGATTCAGGTCAGGTGATTGACTTGGCCATTGCAGAACATTCCACTTATTTGCCTTAAAAAAACTCTTAGGTTGCTTTCGCAGTATGCTTCAGGGCCTTGTCCATCTGCATTGTGAAGCGCTGTCCAATCAGTTTTGAAGCATTTGGCTGAATATGAGCAGATAATATTGCCCGAAACACTTCAGAATTCATTCTGCTGCTTTTGTCAGCTGTCACATCATCATTAAATATAAGAGAACCAGTTCCACTGACAGCCATGCATGCCACTACTACCACCACCATGCTTCACTGATGAGCTGGTATGCTTTAGATCTTGAGCAGTTCCTTCCCTTCTCCATACTCTTCTATTTCCATCATTCTGGTACAAGTTGATCTTTGTCTCATCTGTCCATAAGATGTTGTTCCAGAACTGCACAGGCTCTTTTACATGTTTCTTGGCAAACTCTAATCTGGGCTTCCTGTTTTTGAGGCTCACCAACCTTGTGATGAAACCTCTGTATTTCCTCTGGTGAAGTCTTCTCTTAAATGTTGACTTGGACACAGATACACCTACCTCCTGGAGAGTTTTCTTCATCTGACCAACTGTTGTGAAGGGCTTTTTCTTGACAAGGGAAAGGATTCGTCTGTCATCCACCACATTTGTCTTCCGTGGTCTTCCAGGTCTTTTTAGTGTTGCTGAGCTCACCAGTGTGTTCTCTCTTTTTAAGAATGTACCAAACAATTGGTTTGGCCACACCTAATGTTTTTCCTATCTCTCTGATGGCTTTGTTTTGATTTTTCAGCCTGATAATGGCTTGCTTCACTGATAGTGACAGCTCTTTGGACTTCATATTGAGAGATGACCTCCCCAGATTCCAAATAAATATACTCCACTTGAAATGAACTGTAGGCATTTTATCTGCTCCTTGTAAATGAAATAACCAGGGAATAACACACACCTGGCCATGGAACAGCTGAGTAAATAAATAAATAAATGATAAATGGGTTATACTTGTATAGCGCTTTTCTACCTTCAAGGTACTCAAAGCGCTTTGACAGTATTTCCACATTTACCCATTCACACACACATTCACACACTGATGGCGGGAGCTGCCATGCAAGGCGCTAACCAGCAGCCATCAGAGGCAAAGGGTGAAGTGTCTTGCCCAAGGACACAACGGACGTGACTAGGAAGGTAGAAGGTGGGAATTGAACCCCAGTAACCAGCAACACTCCAATTGCTGGCACAGCTACTCTACCAACTTCGCCACGCCGTCCCTTACTTACTTACGTCCCTTACGCCAATTATCCAATTACTTTTGGTCCCTTAAAAAGTGGAAGGCAAATATAAAATGTGTTGTAATTCCTACACCGTTCCCTCAAATTAAAGCTCAAAGTCTGCACTTAAAGCACATCTTGATTGTTTCATTTCAAGTCCATTGTGGTGTTGTACAGAGCTGGAGTACTGAAAATTGTGTCAATGTCCAAATATTTATGGACCTAACTGTATACTTACATCATGTATATAAAACCTAAATGAAGGTGTTTGGATGTTTTTAGGGGCTCTATAGGCAGAAGTGAACGGCTCCCATAGGCTCTATTGTAAGATGACTTTTGATATTTGGAATGCATTAAAAAAATTCCATCCGTTGTCATGTCTCTCATAATTATTGTGAATGATAGGCAAAATTCCAAAAAAGTGCAGTTCCCCTTTAAGAAGTTCACCCAATTGAGCTCATAGTTACCATATGAGAACTGATCTCGCTGGTCCCTGAATGGCCTGTTGTTGCTGTTAGCCCATATAAGAAATATCAAGATGCTAACGATAAAAATAAATTAGCTAATTGTACATACATACCTCTGCTTTGAGCCCATATTTGCTCCTCCTCCTTCCTTTGCAATATAGGCTGCACCGGATAACTTTGGTGCCCATCTTTTCACCGTAAAAGATTATCAAAATAAAATTGCTCCACTAGCCTTCTTCAATCGTGACGCGGCGCGATGTGACGTTGCCATCCATGAGCAGCATATCAGTCAGGTTCATGGCGCAGGTAGCAGCACGTCATAGGTCATATGTATATATATATATATATATTATTTAAAAATATATATATATATTTTTTTATTTTTGTTTGACATTCTGCAATTTGGCGCCCCTCCATCAAATGGCGTCCCAGGCGGCCGCCTGTTGGCCTTGAGTGCCGAGAGCATTTCTTTTTATCGCTTATTAGAGCTATTTTTTAATGGTATCAGGTATCAATTTGTCTTGTAGGCCCCATAAACCTGTTGTATTTATATATATATCAATGGCTTCTAGATGTCAAACAAATGTCCACTAGCAACATTTGTTAGCTGCAATAACAACGTCTTCCATCTTGGCATCCTAGAATCCTAAGTTTCCTGTAAGCATTCTGAATAACGTTATGAGTAACATACTTTAACAGCTTCTGACCCTGCGTAACATAATACATTTTGTATGTTATTACAATTTGACTAACATTTTATTATTTCAATATTTTTCTAAAGGGTGCTTACCCAAATGTAAAATATTCTGCTTGTGTACAAACATCCTCTCAAATCAACAAACCCACACCAAAAACAACACAATTTCTGCGTATACAGTATTTGCATAGAGTTTTGAAGTCAAATAAAGTACCAAAAAACACTTTGCCTCCTTCAAATTTTTAAAAAGAAAAACTACATTTTATGGTACTAACTCATCTATCAGAGTTAATTAATCAGCTTTTAATCCCCTTTGTTATAGAATTTGACTTGCTATTATTCCCCTTAAATTACCAAATTGAAGACAGCAGGATTTTTACGAGGGACTTTGACATTCCCGTCAACTTCCAGGTCAATGACCATTGGGCCTCGGTGATTAAGGGCCCACATGAACAGACGCGTGTGCCCACACACACTCACACACTGCCGCTGAAATGCTTATTGCTGCTTTGTGTTTGTTTGGTAGCTCAATACGAGGGCATTGTTAAGTATTGATTGTCATTTTAATTTCATTTGCCATACATTGATTCTCATTCAATATGTGCAGTTGTCATGCAAAGTTGGCTAACATCAACTTAAGTGTTGAACCCTTGCCTTAAACAGATGGAAAAACGGTCAGAGTGCAACTTGTAATCAGCCTGTCTTATTTTTAGATCCAAGCCGCAGCATCAGCAAAATTCAGTTCAGATGAGCATGCACGGTAAAATACCCTGTGTCTTAATTACTATTGTTTTACTCTTACATTTGCAGGTTCCCTTCTTTGGGCCTCTATTTAATGGTGCCATCATCAATGGGAAGCTACTGCCAAGCTTAGTGCGGGCCACTTGCATCAATGCTAGCAGAGCTGTCAAGTCCCGATTGACTCTCTACCAGAGTTTGTATCCTTTTCTTCACATTCATTCAGTTTTATATACTGTATTACTGAGGTGATTAACCAAAGGCATTTAACAGGGTTTGTTGGAAAGAACAACCCAAGAATGTACACTTGTTTACATCTGTGATATTTTTAAATAACGTGTACAACTCTGCTATATCCATAAAATTTCAGAGTTGACATATTCAGCAAGACCAGCGCCCTGTTTGGGTAAATGCACAGACATGTGGCACACTTGTCACCTCAGCCAATGTACATAGCTGAGTGCTGACACGGATCTTTATTGGCTGGTTGATTTGCATACAGCTATTAAGCCGGGGCTGTTGCACAGCCTGGAGCAGCATGGAACGATGTATGGAGCTGTTTACGGTAGGAGCACTGATCATGTGTCATCATCTATTACTACCATTTTATGGAGCACAAGGAGGGCCAAAATAAGAGCCACATCAACCAATATGCACATGCTCTCACACACATACACACACACACGCACACACACAAACATCCTTCAACCCATCCCTCCCAACAGTGTGCCGTTAAGAGCCTGACTCCAGCTGTAGTTGTCAGTTGGTTTAAAGGCAGTGTAATCAGCAATAGAGACGAATTAGCATGTGAATGCCAGCAGCATTGTATTTGGGAGGGACATGGGAGGGTGGGTGAGAGGGTTGGGATGGCCCCTTGAGGGGGAAACCTGATCCCTCATAACACCCCACTCCTTCTCGGACAGCATGTACAGCACCGCCTCACCAAAGCCCTGCTGCCCCCCTGGCAGTTGCTATAGAAACATTCCCCAAGGTGTTTTGGGTAAAAGAGTTCTATTTTTACACCTAAATAAAATAGCCAGTGGCTCATTTGGAGCTTTATAGTTGGATGTGTAAGTATTTGTCTGCTGTTGCACAGAGAAATGCATCGCCTCAATTTTCTCTATCAGGCCTTCTCTGTGAGTCTTTGGGGGCATCCTGAGTGACAGATGTCGGTTACCCGACGCCAAGAGAATTAGCCCTGTGTGACTCTTAGCTTAAATGGGAGGAGCCAGACTCGATTGCCCCCCTTTGTCAAGCCACAGAAGCCTTACCTGGCATTCCTTAGCAGGGAAGCAAGCAGCAGATCATCATGATCTATGAGAAGGAGATAAGCCTCTGGAGTTCTGGCGCTGATAGCACTGCCAGGCATCGCACCGTCCAAGAGACGTGCTGAATAAATATGCCAGGCGCACTAAACACGCTGCCAGTATCTGCATGCCTGTCTGCTGTTTGTGAGGAGAAGGGAAGTAAATGACTGCTTGGATTTGGTGATGTCAAATGTACAGCATAGGCATGTGCAATAAAGCCTGTTTATTGTATGGTTTAATCATTCTATTTGCAGTTTCACTCTACCATCTTTTTGCACTTCCTGCAACACTGTTCGCTTTTCGTTCTTCTTTGGAAATGTAGCTTTTTTACCTCATGATTATGTTCAAACAATGGCACATGCCATTTTCCGGCAAAATCCCTGTGCTTAGTTTACCTCGACACAATGCCTTAACACTCCACAGACTGCTCTCTGCCTGTGAGGCCACTCTCTGTGGTAATTAGTTGAATATTTCTTCAAAGAGAAGCTATATGACCCCCGTGTGTCCTGATAAAAGGCCAGTATGACGCTGCGGCCCCCCCTCGCTTGCTGTCTCAAGGCTGGATAGGACTCTCAACAGTCTGCTGCAACACTCCCAGATCTTGAAGACTAATAGGATTTGATATAGAAAATGACCACAGGCAACATTTTTTAGCTAATACAGAAACTGATACGCTGTGGGAGGGTTTACAAATGTCTCCATTTCTCCCTATCCCATCTTCTGTCATCTTTTTTTTGTTATTTGAAGAATCTGTACAGTTGTTTCGTACCAATGCTCATTGTCAGTTGGAATATGCATCAAGGTTTAGGTTCAAGGGCCAATCATAGACATATAACAAAGCTTTCACAGACAACTCAGTATGTTTCATCTATTATTTAGATGGTTGATGAAAGCAGGTGGTCTGGCTTTTGGGTGTGTATATTGTCCGCCTGATACTTCCTTTACAGTTGCTTTCAGAATGCTTGTGCCCACGAGATGTTTGCTTTTAACACGCCACATTTTCCACCATTTTATCGACAACAAAGTACAAGTGAAACTCATTTGAAGTTTTTTTAACGGAGCAGCATGCAAAAAAAAGAAAAAAAGCACATTAGCTCGACAAAGCATTTGATTGGGTCACCTTAACCCAGCCTTCCAACCATGTCTGTGACCACAGACACCACTGTCACTTGAGAATAATGTCTTCATCCAGAAGTTCAGATTTGTTTCTGTCTTCGACAAGCAGTTTTCATCACTCAATGTGATATTGTTAAGCGTATCGGAGAAACGGAAAGTTTCTAATAGGTGAGACAGTACAGGGCTGACCTTGATTCAGAGACATAGCCTGTCTATTGGACAGAATCAATAGCTTTTGCACACTGTCCTTAGTCCCCATCCTCTGCTGTGACACACACACATACACATGCACTGATGCATCTCCAGGCACCAATCAATAACCATAATCTGTTTCTGCCCTTCGCCAGTCATGCGGGACAGGCTTGTGTGTGTGTGTGTGTGTGTGTGTGTGTGTGTGTGTGTGTGTGTGTGTGTGTGTGTGTGTGTGTGTGTGTGTGTGTGTGTGTGTGTGTGTGTGTGCGTGTGCGTGTGCGTGTGCGTGTGTGTGTGTGCGTGTGGAAAGATTAGAGGCAGGTTTGGTCTTTTCAGTGCAAAGCTTTTGAAGTATACCATTATCCCTGACAGGTCTGGTCTCGGAAACGATGTACATAATATCAACGGATGTGTAGTGATGATATCCCCACTTGCAGCCCTTTGTATGCTGTTAATGCACCCCTCCACCTCAGACGCCATCATAATTATTACCGCCAACTGCATTGATAGTGACACATTCTCACACCCATTCTGAGCAGCTCATTGTCCCGTTCCCTTTCTGTCTTTCGGCATCTTTGTCAATTACGAGCTTTTTTTTTTGGTCGACTGTCAAGATTCCTCACCTGGCACAGATGAAAGTGGGCTTGTATGCCTGATAGGGTGTCATGAAAAAGATCTGACATGTTAGTGTTGTTCTCACATGAATTATTAAGCACGGCTGATAGGTCTAATTTGCCAGCTGTTGTACCAAAACCATATGCAGTCTTGTGGTTAATACAAGGCCATTTATATCACTGAAGAGTATGCAGTGCTCCAGTGGGCACAGTAAGATGCCAAGCACTAGTCCATTATATGGCGGGCCCACTCAGTGGTCTCACTTGATGTGTGTATAACAAGTGAACTTCCTGTTTATAAAAAGCTGTACAGACAATACAAAGACGTGTCATGTTGTCGTAATCTGGACTGGGAACATCTTAATATTAAACCAGTCTGAATATACATGGAAAGCGTTCATTCAAGGTTGGTAGGTTGAGGTCACAGGTCATAAGTGTGTGTTTCTTTGTGTTGGTCAACGTGGTTTTATTGTGGTAGAGGGTGGAGACTGCCTTCGGCTTTGATAGAGCGGTTGAAAGTTTATGCGGTGTTTAGGGAGCTACCGAGAGAAGGTGTGGGGCAGGCTTTTCTTCCACTGAATGTTTTAACTTAATCCCATTATCAGTGTAGCGCACTGCCTCCTGGTCCCCACATCGTCCCCACACTCCACCCCGCTCCTTATCCCTTCCCCCCCTCTCACCCTTCTCTCCAGCTGACCAGCTGTTCTTGCCGAGACTCACGACAATGTCCGATGTGTTCAGATCACTGAGTACCACACCACCACCAAATCACCCCACTGCCAAAACACTTGCACAAATACACAGCGCAACCATGCACAACTAACACAATTGCTTAGTTCATTGGTGGAGCCGAGGAAAGCCAAAAGGGAGGAGGGTGTTAGTTTGTGGAAAATGGTGAGGCTTTGGGAGACTGTGTGTGTGTGTGTGTGTGTGTGTGTGTGTGTGTGTGTGTGTGTGTGTGTGTGTGTGTGTGTGTGTGTGTGTGTGTGTGTGTGTGTGTGTGTGTGTGTGTGTGTGTGTGTGTGTGTGTGTGTGTGTGTGTGTGTGTGTGTGCGCACGTCGCGGGGGGGTGATTTTGGGGGACAAGCCCAGGCCTGTCAAACCAAGAGCCCTGACTTAGGAGGCAGCTCAGCTCGGATGGCATATGGCGTCTAGCGTCATACAACATGCAAAAGTATTCTCTCCCCACGCCTCCTCCTAACCACTCCCTCCTCTTTCTGTCTCTCTCCCCCGCTGCTAATGCAGAATGACTCATTGCATTACTCATTTTTTTTATAAGCCCCCCCATACACACCCAACAGTTCCTCCTCCTTTCGCCTTCAAGTCCATAAGATAGGGTGTATAAGACCCACACCCTGAAAGCCCTGAGGGCCAAGACCAACTCAGCCTGAGCATCATGGGGATACCCTTTTAAACACAGGTAAAGCAGACATGGCGCTAAACGTGCCAACAGCTGGGACCCAGAGCCCTGCCAGTGCTACAGCACAGACACGACTGGTGTCAAACTGTTGTGAACGTTGGGGCATTTGTGTTTGCTTTTTTGTTTTTGTTTTGGAAACTGCCTTTGTATTTAGCAGTACATCTGGGTTTGCAAAATTGTTGTTTTGAAGGTAGTATAATCCGTCATCATCTCTAAATATCGTCCATAACCATTACAAAAAAACTATAAGATTAAACTTAAACAATATGGCTTAGCCTCTTGCAGCACAAATAATATTGTGCACTGTATATTTTTAAACTTGAAACCCCCAACCCATTCTTTTTGCCCCTCCCCTCCTGTGTCCGTCTGTTACCCATTCATGTCTGACATCTGTCTGTTTGTCCGCTGCAAAGTGAAAACCAGCAAGGTTGCCAGTTTTGTGTGGGATCGTCTTCTCTGTGCCATCACAAATTCAAGCTCAGTTTGTTAATCCCATCAAAGTCAATCATCATACAAAACCCTTTATATATTAACATATTTTCAAAATAAATATACCCTAAGTTGCATTATGTTACATTTATTTCATGTGTTCATCACCATTCTTGTGATCAATCAATCAATCAATGTTTATTTATATAGCCCTAAATCACAAGTGTCTCAAAGGGCTGTACAAGCCACAACGACATCCTCGGTACAGATGTACAGATGTCATTTTGTGGAGCACACTGAGCTGGACTTCAAGTGTAACATTTCAAATTGATGACACTTACAATATAAGGTGAGGGGTGGTTGAACTGCCACATTTATGAACTAAATAGTAGTATGGGCATTTGTGGTGCCCCTAGTTTTGGCAAGTGACGATGACTTTGTGAATGGTCACTGAGTTAGCTGCTTAGCCCTACTCCTGCAACAGTCCTTGTTATTTTTTTAATAATTTGTCAGTCCCCTAAAGCAAATTTTTCTAATGATATTTTGTCAGTGTCTATCAATCCATACAAATTAGATCAACTCCATGATAGGTGATGTTAATGGTCTAATGACCATTTTGTCTGTGCAATTTTAAATGAATTATACTTACAAATAATACGCTTTTACACGTCTCAGATAAGCAACCACATAGGACAAATTTAGATTAACCTCGTTCTTTATTCTTGGTATATACATTGCGAGTGTCTTTATATTAAAGTGTTGTATTGTTTTGCTCTACAGTGCCATAAAAAGTGTTCTGTGGCACTTTTTTTCTTAATATTGTGCTAGGGATGCAGTTTGTAAAGGGTATAATCCTCCTAAATGGCCACTTATGTAGAGTGTAAGGAAAACAAGTTGAGATGGCGCCCAAGGCTGATTTTAGCGAACTTAAAAAGTCAATCGACACTGATCGAGGAAGTTGCTACGATCAAGGAGCAGCAGAAAACCATCATGTCCCTTGTTGTGCAGCTGGATCAGATGAGGGCTGACAATTTGGAGAAAGACAAGAAAATCGCAATTCTGGAGAACAGAGTTGCTGATATTGAGCAGTACACACGGATCAATGATGTGATCATCACCGGACTTAGCATCAAACCCCGGTCTTACGCACGAGCAGTAACCCCAGCGAATGGAGGGGAGCCGGCGGAGTTGGATGTTATTTCGATGGAGCGACAGGTAGCGGTCTTCATGCAGTCCAAGGACATACAACTGGACTGTAACAGCATCGAAGCATGTCACCTTTTGCCCAGGAGAGGAACAAACGACAAGCCGAGCGTAGTTCTGAGATTTGTCAACAGAAAGCACAAGATCGCGTTGCTAAAACAGGGAAGAAAGCTAAAAGGAACAAACGTATACATGAACGACCATTTGACCAAACGAAATGCTGATATAGCCCGAAAAGCACGCCAAATGAGGAGAGAGAAGAAAATTCTACAAACTTGGACTGCGAACTGTAAAGTATTCATCAAACTCAACGGCACTCCGGAGAACGCCAAAGTGCTGCTGATTAGAAACATCGAAGATCTGAACGAATATGACGTATGAATTGGAATGTAAGGTAAAAGCGATTAAACACAACCATGACACACATTGACAATACGCAAGATGACACTAGCCACATAATTCAGTTGGTAAGTGAATATGACAATGTACAGTTGAAAGCATCTCAATACACTGAGCACCACCTACAAGACTTGGAACATGATATAGACCCGGACAATAATTTCCTCCTCAATATCAATGAGAACTGCTGCTACTACACCAATGAACAGTACAACCAGAATATTATTACTAAAGGCAAATTGTCCATTATCCATTTCAATAGTAGAAGCCTAAACAGGAATTTCAAGGACATCAAGGACTATTTACACACCTTTTCACAACCATTTAACATAATTGCAGTATCTGAAACTTGGATTAACAGTGAAAAAGTGACAGATTTTGAACTGGATGGTTATGATTTTATTAATATGAATAGACAAAACAAGGGGGGTGGAGGGGTGGCAATCTATGTGGATAACACCTTGAGATTCAAACGTCTGGAGGATATGACAACTGTGGTTGATAACCTACTTGAATGTCTAACAGTTGAAATTTGTATGGAAAAAAGTAGAAATGTCATTATTAGTTGTATATACAGATCGCCAGGTACAAGCATTGAACGTTTTACAGATTGGATGGAATGCCTGTTTTCAAAGGAGAGTAACGTTAATAAAGCTGTCTTCATTTGTGGAGACTTTAATATTGACATGTTAAATCCCAGTAAAACTAAAGATATAGATCATTTCATTGACACAATGTACAGTATGAGTCTATATCCCAAAATCACCAGACCCAGTCGAATTACGTCTCACTCTGCCACTCTAATCGACAACATATTCACTAATGATATTGAGAATAAGACCGTAAGTGGGCTATTGATCAAAGATATCACTGACCACCTCCCAGTTTTTCTGATATTTAATGGAAACTGCAGGACAAAAAAACTAGAAAAGCCAACCCAGTACAGAAGAACGAGATCAGAGGAATCCATTAGTTCATTTAAACATGATTTACTGGAGCAGAATTGGGATGTAATTTATGAAAATAGTGATGTTAATAGTGCTTACAATATATTATTGAGAATATTTAGGTCATTATATGATAAAAATTGCCCAAAAAAAGAATGCACCAGTAGAAGAAAATATACCAATTGTCCTTGGATCACAAAGGGATTGCAAAATGCTTGCAAAAAGAAAAACACTCATTACAGGGAATTTATAAGATTGAAAACAAAAGAAGCAGAAAATAAATATAAAAAATATAAAAACAAATTAACTCATATTATAAGGTCAAATAAGAGAGATTATTATAAGAAATTACTAGATGATAATAAAAACAATATCAAAGGAATATGGAATTTATTAAACAGTATTATAAGAAACAGTACCTCTTCAAATAACTATCCAACATATTTCACAAATGATTAAAATGATAATATTGAAGATGTGGCTAATGCCTTCAATAAATTCTTTGTAAGTATTGGACCTGAACTTGCAGAAAAAATCCCAGATCCACGGACAACTGGTAAAAATATGGAGGGATTGTTGGAGAGAAATCCCAATTCTATGTTTTTAAATGCAGTGGGTGAAGAAGAAGTGTTGGATATTGTAAACAAATGTAAGAACAAAATGTCCACTGACTCCAATGACATTAGTATGGCATTGGTGAAAAAGGTCATTACAGGGATATCAAAACCCTTAACATATATCTGTAATTTGTCATTTCAAACCGGCGCATTTCCAAATGAAATGAAAATAGCTAAAGTTATACCTCTGTTTAAAACTAGGAGCAGACACCACTTCACAAACTATAGACCCGTCTCTTTACTTCCACAATCCTCTAAAATATTAGAAAAACTATTCAATAACAGGTTAGATGCATTTTTAGAAAAGCATAAATTACTCTCTGACTGTCAATATGGGTTTAGATCAAACAGATCTACATCAATGGCAATAGTTGAAACAGTAGAGGAAATCACAAATGCCCTAGAAAAGAAACAATATGCAATGGGAATATTTATTGATCTAAAAAAAGCATTTGACACAATTAACCATGATATATTAATCAATAAAATGGAAAAGTATGGAATCAGGGGAGTTGTATTAGATTGGCTTAAAAGTTACTTAAATAAGAGACAACAGTTTGTGAAGTTGGGGGATTGCTGTTCATCATGTTTGGATATTGCTTGTGGTGTCCCCCAGGGGTCAGTGTTGGGGCCAAAACTGTTCATCCTGTATATCAATGATATATGTAAAGTGTCTACATTATTGAAATTAGTGTTATTTGCTGATGACACTGATATTTTTTGTTCAGGGGATGACTTAAATCAATTGCAGGAAGTCATTATGGAAGAAATTAGTAAACTAAAAACTTGGTTTGACTATAATAAATTGTCATTAAACCTGACTAAGACTAAGTTAATACTGTTTGGAAAGAGGACACGTGAAACAAGGGTGCAGATACAAATAGATGGGGTGGATATTGAAAGGGTTTTTGAAATAAAATTCCTTGGAGTTACAATTGATGATCAAATTAACTGGAAATCACATATAAAACATGTACAATCTAAGCTGTCAAGAAGCATCTCAGTAATAAATAAAGCAAAGCAGGTTCTGGATCACAAATCACTCCACATTCTTTACTGTTCATTAGTTTTACCATATTTAACCTACTGTGTGGAAGTCTGGGGGAATAATTATAAAAGCTCATTAAATTCAATAACTATACTTCAGAAAAGAGCTGTACGCATCATCAATAAGGTTGGATATCTGGACCATACTCACTCACTATTCTTACAGTCAAAAATATTGAAATGTAATGATATTATTTTGTATCAAACTGCACAAATAATGTATAAAGCCAAAATAAATAAACTCCCAGGAAGCATTCAAAAATTGTTCAGCACACTCGAGGGCGGTTATAATTTAAGGGGGAATTTAAATTTCAAAATGCTTAGTTATAGAACAACCATTAAAAGTTTTTGTATTTCAATTTGTGGATTGAAATTATGGAATGGTTTGAATGATGAGTTAAAGCAATGTCCAAACATAAACCAGTTTAAAAAGAAGTATAAGTACATGGTATTCCAGAGGTACAGAGATGAAGAAGGGCTTTGATATTGGGTTGTTTGTGTTACAGAAGAGTGTGGGGCTGCCCATTGAGGCAGTGGTGTTGTTGTGGTGGCATGATACCATTTCCATGATCACTAGTGGTAATGATGTGGCTATGTATGTGTGTGGTGTGCATATGTATGTATATATCTATGATGTATGTAAAGTATATACAAGTTCATTAAGTTTGTACATTGAGTGAATAGGTAGTTCTAGCTCAGAGTAATTTATGATTTAAAGAAAAGGGGTGGGATTAAATAAGTGTAAACTTCTTCTCACTCCTTTTCAAATATGTAAAAGAAAAAGAAAGTCCAATGCTCATTTGTTTTTGTTTTTTATTCTCCATTGTTTTTCATTTTGTTATAATGGCTGTTAAGGCTATAGCACTGTATTGGATCAGGCTTGCTCTTGTTTTTATGCATATTTGAAATAAAAATATATCAATCAATCAATCAAATATTGATACTAATAACACGAAGCTGACATGCATGAATAACTTATTACCATAGGAGATTCGGGATGGATCCCGAATTCGGTACTTTTATAGGTATCGACTGAATTCGGTTGGTACCACCAATTCACGTAAAATCAAACAGTACCATATTTCGATACTTTTGTTGCATGTGACATCACTTCCGGTTGCAGACTCGGAACTGGCTGAGGTGCTTGGCAAACAGGCGTATTCATAGCGGACTTTTTCTCGGTAATGTTGCAATTTTCTATACCAACAAAGCAAGCATGCCTGTTAGAAAGTGCTTACAAGTAGAGCTCCACTTTTTAAAAACCTCACTCCTTGACAGCCTAAAGAGCAGTGCTGGCTATTGGATTGATAGCATGTGCTTTTAGCTTGGTAGCTAGCACGCTTCTCTCATATGGACATCCCAAGTTCGAGTCCCAGGCGGAACAGAAAAAAGCAGGGACTGAACCGACGTGGGTTACACTACCTCGATGCTAATTTATGTTGGCGATACCTCAAATATGCTACCGATTAGCATTAGCGATTTTACATCGCAATTTCAACATCTCTATATTTGGTAAACAGACTAAGATGCGCCTTACAATTAGGCCTGAGGCAATATTCGGCAAGTCATTTAACCGAACAATAAATGAAAATGGAGTCAGTAACAATTCCAGCATCAATAACCACCATATGCATGCGTTGTTACAGGTTACAAGAGCAGTCACTCTAATGCATCGGTTTCAGCAACTGCAGGCATTTGTACTACTTGCACATAAACTGTAATAATAATAACCGCTGTAAAACTCCCAATGGTTAATATTACCGTATTCAATTAAAATCGTTTTGCAAAAATTATGGCCCGATTACCGTTAGCTCTGCAGTCAGATAAACTTATGGCCCAACTACCGTTAGCTTTCTAGCAAGAGACATTAATGTATTTCCCCATTAAGATAGGTCATACCTCAATCTAAACTTACATAAACACATTACTGTCTAATTTACTCAGTTACAGAATTCACTTGTGGTTAGAGTGTCCGCCCTGAGATCGGTAGGTCGTGAGTTCAAACTCCGGCCGAGTCATACTAAAGACTATAAAATGGGACCCATTACCACCCTGCTTGACACTCAGCATCAAGGGTTGGAATTGGGGTTGAAATCACCAAAAATGATTCCCGGACGTGGCCACAGCTGCTGATCACTGCTCCCCTCACATCCCAGGGGGTGATCAAGGGTGATGGGTCAAATGCAGAGAATAATTTCGCCACACCTAGTGTGTGTGTGACAATCATGGGTACTTTAACTTTAACTTAACATTAAACATAAATGCTGTGCTGCCTTTGCACAAAGTTATCACAAGTTGAAAACCAACGGAGGTCTGTTTAACAAAGTGAACCTGTGTGAGTCACATAAACTGGAAGTGAAACAAACCTTCTAAATGTTTTACAAATGGAAGTACACTCATATTTAAACACACACATCAAAATAACACAGCTCTTATTAAGCCACAACAATAGTTGATGTTTCCTCTGCCAAGAAAGTATATTGTGTAGCTATTTGTTTTAGTTATTTAAAGAAAATACAACTTGGTTAAAATATTTTAGTGTGTGTAGAAGCATTTTTTGAGCACACTCAGCAATACCGCAGTAATAATGGTAGTCGTGATCATTGTGGTAACAATACATTTATTTTGCCATATTATTTATTGTTTTAGTTGTGTATACAGTATTTAATGGTCCACCTCTCTCTTTAACAGAGACATAACCTATTTTAATTGATTTTGGTTGTGATTTTTATTCAAGTGCAAAATTTTGCCAACAGAGTATATTTTATTCTTATTATGTGTTCACTTTATTTAACTTGGATTTTTAAAAGTTTACATTCCAATTACAATGTTAAAATATACAAGAAATGCAAGTTTATTGCATGTCTAAGGGTATACTTGCATTATTATTAGAGATGTTCAATAATATCGGCCTGCCTGCCTGCCTGCCTGCCTACCTGCCTGCCTGCCTGGGTTTAATGAGCTTTTCTGGCAAGCAGTAGCACTTGGAATTTGGGATAAATGACAATCATTTTGTTGTTGTTTTTGTGTGCTTGTGTGATGGGGCTTAGCAGAGACATGGAAGCCGTTGTGCCAATGTTATATAGGTTTTTGTGCGTGTGCGCATGTGAATGGCCTGCCGATATTATCGGCCGATAAATGCTTTAAAATGTAATATTGAAAATTATCGATATCGGTTTTTTATTATCGGGTTTTTTTTCTGGTTTTTTTTTTCTTTTCTTAAATCAACATAAAAAACACAAGATACACTTACAATTAGTGCAACAAACCCAAAAAACCTCCCTCCCCCAATTACACTCATTCTCACTCATTCACACAAAAGGGTTGTTTCTTTCTGTTATTAATATTCTGGTTCCTACATTATATATCGATATATATCAATACAGTCTGCAACGGATACAGTCCGTAAGCACACATGATTGTGCGTGCTGCTGGTCCACTAATAGTACTAACCTTTAACAGTTAATTTTACTTATTTTCATTAATTACCAGTTTATATGTAACTGTTTCTAATTGTTTTACTTTCTTTTTTATTCAAGAAAATGTTTTTAATTTATTTATCTTATATTATTGTATTTATTTTTTTAAAAAGGACCTTATCTTCACCGTATCTGGTTGTCCAAATTAGGCATAATAGTGTGTTAATTCCACGACTGTATATATCGGTATCGGTTGATATCGGTATCGGTAATTAAAGAGTTGGACAATATCGGATATCGGCAAAAAGCCATTATCGGACAGCCCTAATTATTATTATATATTATCATTTGAAGTGGTTAATTTGGTCTCAAAATAATGTTGACAATAAACAAGGTCAATATATCGTCGAGCAAAATTTGTTATCGGCCCAGGCTTACTTAAAATCAAACAGCTGGTGTGTAATAAGTACAATATTTATAGTGTAAACACTTTACAGGGCTCAACAAAAGACAAGAGTGGGACATTAATGACAAATAATACTCAATTGAATGCATACTTTTACATGAGACTCAGAAGTACAATATAAAAACCAAGATATAACAACTTGACAGCATAGTTATCATTATAAGCTCAGTGTTGAATGTTAAATGTATAAATATGAGACATTGTTATCAAACAAATAACATTTATTACCACATGAACACACAAAAGTACCAAAATGTGGTACCATCAGTATTTAGGACTTGGCGATTGGTACTTTTTTACAAAATACAAAATATCCAAATGCCCCCCTTTAATTTTTTAATAGCCGGTCTTCGGTGTAAAATGTTTGGACACCTCCTGATTGAAGTGATAAAAATAGTTCCATTAAAAATACCCCTCAAAATCAATTATTTTTTATTTATGCCCTTTCTAAATGGCCATAATAAGTCCTCAGGTTGTACAGGCTGACCCCACAATGTCTTCACTGTACTTAGTGTTATGGTACTCCAAACATGGATGTTAGATCCTGTCTGTTCGCTTTAAGTGATTAGCATCCAGCTAGCAATTCCATCTGTTCCCTTATCCCTGTTTAATTAATGAACTTTCTTTCTCTGCCCTGTAGCCAGCCAACGCTACACTGTCAATGCTACACCACCACCACACTGCACCCCTCCACTCACACTGTCACAATCCTCAGTGGGTGCATTCTCATTGATTAGTTATGTTTTGTTTTCCTCTCTTTTGTCTCAGGGTTCTTGAAAGGGGGCGGGGGTTTAATGAGCTTTTCTGGCAAGCAGTAGCACTTGGAATTTGGGATAAATGAGAATCATTTTGTTGTTGTTTTTTGTGTGCTTGTGTGATGGGGCTTAGCAGAGACATGGAAGCCGCTGTGCCAATGTTATATAGGTTTTTGTGCGTGTGCGCATGTGAATGGTCCTGTGTGTTTATTTGGATGAGTATGAATGGTTTTGAGGTAGGGGGCCTTGAATTTCGTTTCTGTTGGTCCTTTTATTCTGCTTCAGAAGCAGGTTGTGTGGAACACTTTTAAACATTTGGCTCTAATACTATTCAGCCACGCTTCCTTCCAACCATCTCAACAAACTCTTGTCTTGTCTTTATTTGACAAAATACACACTCCCGCCCTTTATGTCCCCTTTCCCTTCGGTGTCTCTTGTTACAAGGCAGCGGACAGCCTTTTGTCCGGCTAAAGCTGTCCCCTTTTGTTTGGGCTGCCTTTTTTATCCTTGTGCTAATCGCCATGGTCGTGTGCCTGAGTTGGACCCCATATTTCACACTCAGCTCGCCTTTGTTTGACACATCGCCCCTGATAAGAATCCCAATTCTAGGGCCTCTCTGATATTGAAATCCAACAGCGGCGCAGAAAGAGCCTTCAATCATCCATTATCTGTGCTCCAGTGATTACCATTCAATCTCTCAGGCTCCAGCCTCCTCATCACCAGCCGCCAAGCTGAAACCGTTCCCTAAAAGAACCCACATCCCCATACGTCGGTGTCACATTCAGCATATCCATAGATATTTTTGACGCTGTCTCGAGACAGAGCTACTACGTTGAATGCTGCTGGGGAAATGTCAGTGAAATGTCACTCATCATTCTGCACTGGAATCCTTTGGTCTCGGATGTGGCCTTGGGATTTTGGAACTCTATAGGAGGTCACTTTGTGACATTATTGGGTTTCTTTGTTCAGAATTGGCGATTCAAATGTTGATGTTGGTTCTTTTTTTCACTCAAGGCTTCATTGCCTCACATTTAATTGGCTTTTTTAAGGTGGAATTAGTTGATTATTTATAAGTTGCACATTAATGTCTCTTTGAAAGGTTCAAAGGTGTTGTCTGCTCCTCAGTTGCCCTCAGGCAATTGTTCTTTTATACATAGTGTCCTCGTGCCTTGTAGCATTTGCATTTCTGCACAAAATGGAATTTTCTGCACGGACAGACAACGCAGGGCAAACAAAGCAGTAACTAAAACAAAACATTTAAGTATGCATTGCAGTGCATTGGAGGCCTATTCATACAGAAAACAACATTTTGATGTGTTAATATCGATAGTCTATTTCATTTTCGAGTGATTTGAAGGAGCGGGCTGAGAAATATTGACCAAATCTTGTCTTGTCATTGCAGCAAGCAATTGGGATTGATGTCACACAACAAAAACATGTAGTGGGTTGTGAGAGCAAGTACAACACTAATAGATAGGCATCCATCTTAAAATGTTATAATCCCACTGTTTTGTAGCAAGACATTATTAGCATTTTATTGTTTGAATTATTCACGCTTCTTTTACTCTTTTTTTTTCAGGGAGAATACCAGTACTTGTTGATGGACATATAAACTGTATTCTCTTAGAAACCATTTGTGTTTGGTCCAAAATTTGCAAAACACAATTGTTCACTGCAGAGGAGGCTGGCTTTAAGGAGGATATTTATACATCATTGTATGTTTGAGCAACTGCCCTCGGTCCTTCTGTTTAATGTAGTGTACACATCTTCATTAGTTATGTATAGCCTATAATTACTATTGATGAGACACTAGCTGATTTGGGTACAAATCAATAGCTTTTCTTATGCAAATGAGCATTAATTACCCTCAGATCACTAAACTATGGGACTTTAGAATGGGCTTTGTGCGGACCGATATAGCAGGGATGCTTTTGCTACACCCACTTGTTTGTGTATCTGCAGACTTTGACCAGATCCACTTTCCCTCACCCTGCTTCATCACCCGCCTGCATGGATGTATAGCACTTCCCGCTCCTCCATCTGTTTTTGTCAACCCATGAAAAGGTCTATTGTAATCAGTAGGATGCACAGTTGACGTGCCGCAATCTTTGTGTGAGCCAATCAAAGCAGGCCATGCTACTTATTCCCCAGTTCCAAGGAGCCTAAACCCCCCCCCCCCCCAGGTAATTTCGAGTCCCTTGGTTGATTGTCGGAGGTCTTCAACAGAAGAAGTTTTTATAACAACGTGGCCAACATTATCCCTCTTCCCAATAAAAGACCCAGTCTGAATGGAACTGTATATGTGCCCGCTGGATGATAGCAGACTCCTGATTAACCCTGGAGTGACTAGCTAATGTCATTGAAGAGGGCCACCTGGCTGTGAGACTGTACAGTCAGCTGCCACTGAAGGGCCAGAATAGGAGACGACCAGGTGTTGGGCTCCAGCCCCCCTAATTGTTGCCATGTAATAGCCTGCTTGACTGCACAATATAGCCCAAGGGCGAGGATTAGAAAAATCTGTTGCCAACACACAACTCCATTTTCTTTTTTGCCCAAGGTTTTGTGTGGAGATGTCTCCTAGTGTGCATGCTTATGTGTGTAGAAATACAAGCATCTCTTTATCCATGGCAATATTAACAGAAAGGAAGCCAGTCCCCCATTTGTGTCAACACATTAACTCAAGTTGTTATATGTCTGTGTTCTGATTTTGGAAGGACGAGAGTCAATTATTACTGTCCCACATGGAAAATAGCAGTGGTTTTATAATTATATGCAGTCGGGCAAACTGTTGTATCAAAGGGGAACTTTTTTTTTTTGCCTAGCATTCACAGTCATATTCAGAGACCAAAACACACGTCTTTTTTTTTTAGGATTCTGAAGACAAAAAAAAAAGATTGCTGAATGTGGCTAATGGGAGTCAACATTGTAGCTTTCAAAGCCCTCTAAAACAACTTCAAAACCCTTCCATCAACGTTTTATATACACATTGAAGTTGGTAGAGTGGCTGTGCCAGCAATCGGAGTGTTGCTGGTTACTGGGGTTCAATTCCCACCTTCTACCTTCCTAGTCACGTTCGTTGTGTCCTTGGGCAAGACACTTCACCCTTTGCCTCTGATGGCTGCTGGTTAGCGCCTTGCATGGCAGCTCCCGCCATCAGTGTGTGAATGTGTGTGTGAATGGGTAAATGTGGAAATACTGTCAAAGCGCTTTGAGTACCTTGAAGGTAGAAAAGCACTATACAAGTACAACCCATTTATCATTTATTTTTATATATATATATATATATATATATATATATATATATATATATATATATATTATATATATATATATATATATATATATATATATATATATATATATATATATATATATATATATATATATATATATATATATATAATGTAACAAATACATTCATAACAATATATAATATGTACAATATGTAACGTATTTTGGTTATTTTAAGCATTAGGCACATTTATTTTCGTGCCCATAGCAACGCACTTCTGGCAACAAACGTGTGTTCCTACTTCCTGAAACAAATGTGTGTATTTTGTAATCATGGCAGAGTTCGTAATAGATGACGAAGATGGCTATTTTTGGACAATTTAGGATTCCCACCCTTAACTTTTTGAACCTTAATATACAGAAGATGAACTGCCCTTTGAGACATTTGTGATTAAGGGCTATATAAATAAACATTGATTGATTGATAATAGAAGCTTAGCGAGCATGAAGTGAGGGTGAAACGTTGGAGCAGACGGGAGCCAAAAGAGTCAGGACTAGCGGGACTTGGCGGTGTAAATGTGGGGCTTGAAGTCAAGCTATGCAGAAAAAAAACAACTGGAAAAAATTTCCCCGGCCAGCTGGACAACAGACAAATGTACAACGAGTTAGTCCCTATAATATTGATCATGATACATGCAGCATGTCATTCTTATTACAACTACTTACACTGTCAAGCTCGCTGTGTACAAACAAAACATGTAAAGTGGGCTAATACAGATACTGTAATATGGTTGTTCATGTTTTTCAGTCAGTACAGATTGGTGTCCTATCACATTGTTGTGCATTATAAACTCAAGCCATTCATCTGCTGACGTTCAGTAGAAGGTATCTTACAGCTAATGCCATAACACGCCGTCGCAAGTCGATGTGTTACAACTATAGAAAAACAGTACCACAATGTTTGCTCTTATAAGAATGTCAGCTTGGGTATTATGCAGGTTATGGAACATAAATTACTATTGTTGGTGGTTTTTGGATGCATTTTTAAAGTGATTTAGAGGCACATGGATTGATCCCATTAGCTGCATTGCTAGCCACCTAGGACTAGCCGATTATTACAAAATAGAATGCAAAATGGATTGTGAATGATAGGCAAAATCCCCCCCCAGAAAGGGAAGTTCCCCTTTAAAATACATTTCAATATGGTGAATGGGTAATTTTTTGGCTGAAACATGGCAAAAGACTGGCAAAAGACATGGCAACTGTAATGTTAATCTATATAGATTATTTTTTATATACATTTTTTTAATCTGGTTAATCACACATTGGAATTTAGATTAATCATGAATATTCACAGGTTATTATTACCTGCTTGCGTAATTTCAATTAACTTTAAATGGACCCCAATATTTGGACACAAATGCAATTTAAGTGTCATATAGTAATATTGTTTTCAAGTTTACTGAATGCACGTCATTTATTTGCTCAAGAGCTGGAAACAGTTTTATCTAAAGTACAGTGAGGTTGTATTTTGTAGCGAGATTTGTCAGCGAGCACACCAGTCAGATTCTCTTGACTCATCTTTACACTGGCAATGACCTGATCACTGACCATATAAAAACCAGCGTCGTGTTTTAGGTAAGGATGAGCATGTAAGGTCAAACAAAATGTTATGATTAATTTGTGCATACACAAGATTATTGCGATAAATTGTTTTGATTTATCACATCAGTTAACTTGTTTTTTTTGGCAGCCCTCATTTAAATGCATCAAAGCTAACTGCCATGGACTAAAATCATCACCATTATTGTTCAGTGCATTTTAACAAAATGCTATTAGCAAAATTGTCCGATTGCCACAATCCTTGAGTTTCAGATAGGAGTACATATGTAATTGTAATAGCTTTGACTGAAATATGTCCAGAACTAAAATATGTGTGCAAATTAAAACACCACTAACTAATCGTTTCTGTGCATTCACTCCAGCTGTGATCATATATAACCTAGCCATAATCATTAGCATTCCCACGACATGCCTGGCATTTTGCATAAAGCCTAATTGGCCTGATGAACCTTTCATAGTAAGATCAATAAAGGGACAAGATCTGCAGTGTGTCTTGGCTGACAGGCACAGGGGTATGCCTGCTGTTAACACATTACTGTTATTCACTTGCACATGCCAAAAGCATCATTAAAATTGCAGAACCCTCTGTCTTTTTTATCAGAATATTTGATCAGTTTTGGTCAGAGCAGTGATATTGCAGAGTTTAAGTCAGTGCCATTAGGCATGGCCCACACTTTGTACGCTGCTTGTGGACTGCTTAAAGGCCTACTGAAATGATTTTTTTTTATTTAAACGGGGATAGCAGATCCATTCTATGTGTCATACTTGATCATTTCGCGATATTACCATATTTTTGCTGAAAGGATTTAGTAGAGAACATCGACGATAAAGTTCGCAACATTTGGTCGCTTAAAAAAAAAGCCTTGCCTATACCGGAAATAGCGTGACGTCACAGGTTGAAAGGCTCCTCACATTTCCCCATTGTTTACACCAGCAGCGAGAGCGATTCGGACGGAGAAAGCGACGATTACCCCATTAATTTGAGCCAGGATGAAAGATTCGTGGATGAGGAACGTGAGAGTGAAGGACTAGAATGCAGTGCAGGACGCATCTTTTTTCGCTGTGACCGTAACTTAGGTACAAGCTGGCTCATTGGATTCCACACTCTCTCCTTTTTCTATTGTGGATCACGGATTTGTATTTTAAACCACCTCGGATACTATATCCTCTTGAAAATGAGAGTCGAGAACGCGAAATGGACATTCACAGTGACTTTTATCTCCACGACAATGCATCGGCAAAGCACTTTAGCTACGAAGCTAACGTGATAGCATCGGGCTTAACTGCAGATAGAAACAAAATAAATAAACCCCTGACTGGAACGATGTACAGAAAATCAACAATACTATTAAACCATGGTCCTGTAAATACACGGTTAATGCTTTCCAGCCTGGCGAAGCTTAACAATGCTGTTGCTAACGACGCCATTGAAGCTAACTTAGCAACGGGACCTCACAGAGCTATGCTAAAAACATTAGCTATCCACCTACGCCAGCCAGCCCTCATCTGCTCATCAACTCCCGTGCGCACCTGCGCTCCAGCTATCAACGGAGGGACGAAGGACTTCACCCGATCATCAATGCGGTCGGCGGTTAGCGTCGGATAGCGCGTCTGCTATCCAAGTCAAAGTCCTCCTGGTTGTGTTGCTGCAGCCAGCCGCTAATACACCGATCCCACCTACAGCTTTCTTCTTTGCAGTCTTCATTGTTCATTAAACAAATTGCAAAAGATTCACCAACACAGATGTCCAGAATACTGTGAAATTTTGCGATGAAACCCGAGCTTTTTGTATTGGATACAATGTGTCCGAATACTTTAGTTTCTACGATTGACATCACGCGCATACGTCATCATACATAGACGTTTTCAACCGGAAGATTCGCGGGAAATTTAAAATTGCACTTTATAAGTTAACCCGGCTGTATTGGCATGTGTTGCAATGTTAATATTTCATCATTGATATATAAACTTCTCTTTAAGAAGGGGAAACGGAGGGTGTGTTCCAACTATCGTGGGATCACACTCCTCAGTCTTCCCGATAATGTCTATTGAGGTGTACTGGAGAGGAGGCTACGCCGGATAGTCGAACCTCGGATTCAGGAGGAACAGTGTGGTTTTCGTCCTGCTCGTGGAACTGTGGACCAGCTCTATACTCTCGGCAGGGTCCTTGAGGGTGCATGGGAGTTTGCCCAACCAGTCTACATGTGCTTTGTGGACTTGGAGAAGGCATTCGACCGTGTACCCCTGGAAGTCCTGTGGGGAGTGCTCAGAGAGTATGGGGTATCGGACTGTCTGATTGTGGCGGTCCGCTCCCTGTATGATCAGTGTCAGACCTTGGTCCGCATTGCCGGCAGTAAGTCGGACATGTTTCCAGTGAGGATTGGACTCCGCCAAGGCTGCCCTTTGTCACCGATTCTGTTCATAACTTTTATGGACAGAATTTCTAGGCGCAGTCAGGGCGTTGAGGGGATCGGGTTTGGTGGCTGCAGGATTAGGTCTCTGCTTTTTGCAGATGATGTGGTCCTGATGGCTTCATCTGGCTAGGATCTTCAGCTCTCACTGGATCGATTCGCAGCTGAGTGTGAAGCGACTGGGATGGGAATCAGCACCTCCAAGTCCGAGTCCATGGTTCTCGCCCGGAAAAGGGTGGAGTGCCATCTCCGGGTTGCGGAGGAGACCCTGCCCCAAGTGGAGGAGTTCAAGTACCTCAGAGTTTTGTTCCCGAGTGAGGGAAGAGTGGATCGTGAGATCGACAGGCGGATCGGTGCGGCGTCTTCAGTAATGCGGACGCTGTATCGATCCGTTGTGGTGAAGAAAGAGCTGAGCCGGAAGGCAAAGCTCTCAATTTACCGGTCGACCTACGTTCCCATCCTCACCTATGGTCATGAGCTTTGGGTTATGACCGAAAGGACAAGATCACGGGTACAAGCGGCCGAAATGAGTTTCCTCCACCGGGTGGCGGGGCTCTCCCTTAGAGATAGGGTGAGAAGCTCTGCCATCCGGGAGGGGCTCAAAGTAAAGCCGCTGCTCCTCCACATCGACAGGAGCCAGATGAGGTGGTTTGGGCATCTGGTCAGGATGCCACCCGAACGTCTCCCTAGGGAGGTGTTTAGGGCACGTCCGACCGGTAGAAGGCCACGGGGAAGACCCAGGACACGTTGGGAAGACTATGTCTCCAGGCTGGCCTGGGAACGCCTCGGGATCCCCCGGGAGGAGCTGGACGAAGTGGCTGGGGAGAGGGAAGTCTGTGCTTCCCTGCTTAGGCTGCTGCCCCCGCGACCCGACCTCGGATAAGCGGAAGAAGATGGATGGATATAAACTATCAGACTGCGTGGTCGGTAGTAGTGGGTTTCTGTAGGCCTTTAAGTGTCTTGTCAAAGTGGTAGTTTTTGCCACTGAACTTTAATGAAGCACAATATTTGGGATTTGGAGTTTGTGAGAGTTTGAATGTCTCGACTATAGCCACAATTCCTTTCATTTGCTCTGTTTACACACATTTTTTAATTTGCATTGTCTGAAGGTGTCAAGTGACTAAATTTGATTTGTGCCTCTTTTTGGTACTTTTCAATTGGGACTATTAACAAATTATGAAATGGTGGTGGTAGGGATAAAGTTAGACATGCTTCTGTTCCTTTTTTTGGTCAACATTCTTTAGGTACGGTCATTTTTACGTCAAACTAGTCACATAACTGTTACTAGGGCTGCAGCTATCAGTTATTTTAGTAATTGAATAATCTAACGCTTAATCTGTTCGATTAATTGAGTAATCAAATAAAACACACTTTCTCGCCTTAGGGAAAATACTTAAATGCTCTTCTAAATGCATATAACATTGAAATTGCACTTTTATCATGGAAGCATCACTTTATATTTCAATAAAAATAATAAAGTAAAAATGAAAAAACTGTGTAGCCTAAAACCATGTAATAGATGATAATAAATAATAATCAGTCTGGTTTTGGTGGTGTCGGTTGCCATCAGTGGCGCTTGTTCCTTGGAACGGTGCCCAGCCAACCTGGATATGAACGGCCAGGCAGTTGTGACTTCAGAATCAGCATGTCCAACATGGGCAGAAAGTACATCATATACTGTATGGCTAAAAAAACAGATTTTGCCAACCGAAGGAATTTTTGTCGGGACGTTAGATGCCCAACCATCCGTCAGTGCAGTCGTACATCGAGATAACGACACAGATTCTACGATGAATGAGTGCTTCAAAACTAACCCACAACGACAAAAAAACAGAGCAGACCAATCATCAAACAACATAAATGCAAACTTTTTAAGACATTAAATAATGTCTGTGTTTTATGGGACTGCAAAGCTAAACCAAGCAGTCTCCTTTTTGAACATCTTAACATTAGAAGCATTACACCAATGTGTGACCAAGTTCAATATTAACTGTATGAATCTAACTATCTCTGAATGTAACCATCTCTGAGATATGGTTACATTCAAATTCTCCTGTAGCGGTCTGTCCGGTTAGAATATATGTAGAAAAGACAGGGCTGAATTCAGTGTAATGTTTTATGCATGTGATAATATAAAAATGCTAACAAATACGCCTTGGAAAATCTTTGCTAGTTTAAAATATTACAATGTATGCAATAGTACAAATCTTTCACTTTCTCAACATTATTCCAAAAGTAAATAAAGAGATTTTTGTCCTCAAAATTATACACACAATACCCCATAATGATGATATTAAAAAGTTTTTTTTAGAGATGTTTGCAAATTTATTGGAAAAAAAAAAGAACTCATGTACATACAGTAAGTATTAACAGCCTTTGCCATAAAGATCAAAAGTGAGGTCAGGTGCATCTTGTTTCAAAAAGATCATCCTTGAGATGTTACTACATCTTAATTGGAGTCTACCTGTGGTATATTTAGTTGTTTTGACATGATGTGGGAAGGCACACACCTGCCTATACCAGGGTTGTACGGTATACCGGTATTAGTATAGTACTGCGATACTAATGAATCATATTCAGTATGATACTGCCTCTGAAAAGTACAGGTACCAGTACTGGTACCAAAATATTGGTATCGGGACAACACTAGTCTATACATAAGGTCCCACACTTAACAGTGCATAGCAGAGCACAAACCAAGCATGAAGTCGAAGATATTGTCTGTAGACCTCTGACACAAGACTGTCTCGAGGCACAAATCTAGGGAAGGGCATAGAAAAATATCTAATATCTAATGAGCACAGTGGCCCCCATCATCTGTAAATGGAAGAAGTCTGGAACCACCAGGACTCTTCCTAGAGCTGGCCAACCACCTAAACTGAGTGATGGGGGTAGAAGGGCCCTAGTCAGGGAGGTGGCCAAGAACCCAATGGTCACTCTATCAGAGCTACAGCATTCCTCTGTGGCGGGAGGAGAACCATCTCTGCCGCAATCCACCGGCGACAATCAGGCTTGTATAGTAGAGTGGTCAGACAGACCATTCCTTAGTAAACGTTTGCCAAAATGCACCTGACAGACTCTCAGACCATGAGAAACAAAATGTTCTGGTCTGATGAGACAAAGATTGAACTCTCTGGTGGGAATGCCAGGCATCATGTTTGTAGGAAACTAGGCACCGCTCATCACCAGGCCAATACCATCCCTACAGTGAAGCATGGTGGTCGCAGCATCATGATGTGGGGATGGTTTTCTGTGGCAGCAACTAGAGGACTAGTCAAGAAAGAAGGAAAGTAGAATTCAGCAATGTACAAAGACATCCTGGATGAAAACTTGCTCCAGAGCGCTCTTGAACTCAGAATGGAGTTTCAGCAGGAAAACGACCCAAAGCACACAGCCAAGATATCAAAGTAATGGCTTGAGGACAACTCTGTAAATGTGTTTGAGTGACCGAGCCAGAGCCCAGATTTAACTCCCATTGAACAGCTATAGAGAGATCAGAATGGCTGCGCACCAACGATTCTCATTCAACCTGATGTAGCTTGAGAGGTGCTGCAAAGAGGAAAAGGTGAAACTGCCCAAACAAAGGTGTGCCAGCTTGTGGCATCGTATTCAAGAATACTTGAGTATGGAAGGATTATTGTAGCCAAATTATTTGCAAATGTGTATTTCAATCTGTGCGTGTGTAAACCATGCTATAATGCGTGTTTGTATATCAATTTGTGTGTGTAATCAGATCCGCATTTGACTGTCTTTTTGCACGTGACTTTTGCAGCATTTCTGCCTTGTACGACTTTTCTTTCTGTACAGCGATTTAAACGTGTAAAAGGATTTGTCCGTCTTTAACTCCCTATTGCCTTTCCTTATACTCACCACTTGTCACTCACACTCATGTTAGCGTTGAAGTCCATCCTTCCATTCGTTTTCTACCGTTTTTCCCTCTCAGGGTCTGAGGGTTCGGGAGCCTATCCCAGCTGCATTTAGGTGGAAGGCGGGGTTTCGCTCTGGACAAGTCGCCATCTCATCGCTGGGCCAACACAGATAGACAGAAAACATTCACACTCACATTCACCGTCACTTGCTGTAGATAAAAGTTCATGTTTTAGCAGTAACTTAGTTATCAGAAGTATTTTTGTATTCAAATAAGTTATCAGTACTTATATATTGGCCGAAATGATCGAAGTTTCTCCGTTGGGGGGGGGGAGAGCTCCCGTCGAGATGACTATGAGAAGCTCTGTCATTCCAGAGAAATTAATAGTAACGCAGCTGCTTCTCTACAATGAAGAGCCAGATAAGGTGGTTCAGGCATCTGGTCAGGACACCTAACTGGGGAGGTATTTAGGGCATATTTAGGACCTTCCGACTTTATTTTTTTATCAGCAATCGAGCGGTATCTATACATTGGTGGCTTCTCAGCGCAACCATCTAAGAGCACAACACCAGGAATGTGTCTTGTGAAAACCCGTATGACCTGAACTTTAACACTATACCAAAAGTTCCGTGAGTGAACTATGTAAACCCTTTAAAATATCATAAAAAATTATCTTAACAAAATTTGTTTGGCGCAGGTACTCGCTGTTTCTCTTGCCTAAATGCCACACTGACTGGCATGACAGGAAGGCAAAAGGGATGTGTAAACAAGCTCGTCATAGACATCTTATAAGTAGACGCAGCATCAAGCGCTACTGCCTACTGGCGCTGACGAGACACAGAGCCGCCATCTTGGAGTGGTGATCCGCTCCACTCAGTGCAATTCATTTGGCAGGAGCAATGAACTGTCAGCGCATTTAATTAATCTTACCTCACTGAATACCACTGATTTTCACACGTTTTTTTGTCATATGTGTAGCTATGATAAAGGACACATGTTTTGGCGTGTTTTATTATTCATAGTTTGCTTAACAGTAATAGAATATTCTTATATGCTATAAGTGACCAGATGTCCGAGATCAGAACTGGGAATATAATCCCAGAGAAAGGGGAAAAAAACGGTCAGCTATTTTTTAAATTCAAGAAACAATATGATTAGGTTATATATACATGCGTATATTCTACATAAACCATGTATGAATACATTAGATATTTATATATCTTATAGACTGTATCTCTGTTGCTGCACCAGCAGATAGTTTATTCTGTCTTGACACTTTGTATTGATGTTTTGTATTACATTCTTCCCTTAAATGATAATGTTTACAGGGATTGTTTTGTATGTATTTTTTATGTATGTCTCTTTGGATAAAAGTGTCTGCAAAATACTTAAACATAAACATACATAAACACCTGAAAGTCTTTATATGAGCTAAAACCACCAATCTGTTTCACTGGATTCAGAATAAAACCAAATTTTGTCTTACCCAACAATGTTAGTATTTGAATATTGTTACTTGAAGACTTATTCCTGGTTACAATTATACTGTTAAGAAAGTATTGTCTTATACTTTGCCTGAAATGAGAATGCATCATAATCAGTGGCGGCTGGTGAATTTTGTTTTAGGTGGGGCTGAAAGTTTGTAAACCAAACCCCTGTAGGGGGGTCATCCTCCCCCAGAAGATTTCTTTGTGATTTTCACATACAAATGAAGCATTCTATTGCATTCTGACAAAATAATGAAGACAAAATGGAACCTTTCATAGGTTTGCAGAGAACTATATACAATATGCACACTGAAGGCATGATGCCACCATAGGTTTGCAGAGAACTATATACAATATAGTTTATATATATATATATATATATATATATATATATATATATATATATATATATATATATATATATATATATATATATATATATATATATATATATATATATATATATATTCAACCTGATGAGACAAAGATATATATATATATATATATATATATATATATATATATATATATATATATATATATATATATATATATATATATATATATATATATATGTATATATATATATATATATATATATATATATATATATATATATATATATATATATATATATATATATATATATATAGTGACGAGGTGGCACCCGGTTGTAGCTGAGATAGTCTCCAGCGCCCCCCGCGACCCCGAAGGGAATAAGCGGTAGAAAATGGATGGATGGATAGTTATATACCCCTGTTGGCTTTTACAATCTTTATCTTCATCATATAATTCAACTTTATGTTATTCAAGTATGACATTTTTAAATTTAATTAATTTAATTGACAAGCAATTCTATTATGGTCATACTCTTGTTTGCTAGCGGCTACAATGTCAGTACTATTGAAGCTTTGCTCCTTCTCAACTCTGTGGTAATATTCTTTTCACAAAATACAACCAATAGTACGTTAATGTTAAATCTTACTAGTGAAAAGTAATCCCCCGATTCCTATTTTCAACAGTCTGCTCATTTGAGCAGGAAAACACTGAACACCAAATCTTTGTTTTCTACCTGTCAACTGTCAGTTTAGGCTGCTTGACGGCTCCTCATCACCACTTCAAGATGGCAGCCGAATTTCTCACGTCACAGCAGCCAATGCTGCATCTACTTATGAGATGTATATGGTTAACATCATCTAGCTAGCTTACTTGTTGTCGCCTGAGTTTGCTCTCTGAGCCACAACGTTGACGGCATGTCTCCCTGCTGCTAACCATATTTGGATAATTACAATCCGAACACTGCTCCCCTCACCTCCCAGGAGGTGATCAAGGGTGATGGGTCAAATGCAGAGAATAGTTTCGCCACACCTAGTGTGTGTGTGTGACAATCATTGGCACTTTAACTTTAACTTTAACTAATTTTACATTACATTTTCAATGATAATATTAGTAAGTTACTAAAAAAAAAAAAATCTCTGGTACATTACATCAGACGTGTCAAAAAGACAGCCAAAAGAGGTTGGTAGATGAGAATACATCTAAAAGTAAACTTTAGTGTAGAAATGCACCCAATTGCAGGGAATGTAGTTTTTATTTTCAAAATGTTCTTTCGTGGCAATAGAAATAATCCTCTTTTTTTTGTCAGTTTTCATCTTTTTTTGTCAAAGGTGCTCACATGCCTGCACGTTCAAATTGCAATACAGACAGACAAGTCGTACACAGCAGAAGTGTCGCGAAAGCCACGTGTAAAAAGAAAATAAAAAATAGAAAAAAATATAGAGGGTTCCTGCTTCGCACAAATCTGAATACGCGCTTACGCTTTTATTTTCAAAATAAAGACTGATATAGTTTACACACAGACAAATCACAATACAGACAGATATATATATTTTTTTACACACAGACAAATTATAATACATACAGACAATTTAAAACACACAAGCAAATCTGATTACACACACAGGCATTTAATACAGACACACATATTAGTACACAGACACGTAAATTGGAGTACAGGTTGATTGAGACACTCGTTTTGCTACAATAATACTTCTATAATTGAGGCTGTAATTGCTGCCAAAGGTGCATCAACAAAGTATTGGTCAAAGGCTGTAAATGCTTATGTACATGATATTCTTAGTTTTTTATTTTTGATGAATTTCAAAAAGCTCTAAAAAAAAAAAAAAAATTCACATTGTCCTTATGGGGTATAGTGTAGAATGTTGAGGACAAAAAGGAATGTATCTCATTTAGGAATAAGACTGTAACAAAACAAAATGTGGAAAAAGTTTTTGTGGCCTCAAAGAAGGTATTTGCCCAAGGCCATGTAAGATTTGAGTTGTTACGCCAATCTTTAAACATGGGAACTTTACCAAAATTAGCAACTACCGGCCAATAAACATATTTTCTGTCATTTCAAAAGTAGCAGAAACAATGGTTGCAACCCAACTCATTGGCCACCTGAACATTAGCCCACATACTCTTAGCCTAGTGCAGGAAGATAGTTATTTTAAAAAAGTATTAGAGAAAAGGCCCATCATGTAACATCATTGCAAAATACTCGAGAAATACAACCTACTCAACTGGGAAAACTTTTAAGTATGCTGATTCAGTTCTTGTATATAAAATTCTTAATGACCTAGCACCACCTGTCTTTGTAAAGAGGAAGGCCAGCAGAACAACTAGGTCCAGCTCCAGGGGGAATGGTTGGTGCCATTTAAAAAAATTGTGTTTGGGCAACTCATTTTCCGATCAAGCGTTTCAAACATGTCACACAATTCCTGCAAATGTAGGTGAAACTAGCAACATAAGCAGCATGTATTAAGGTCTCGCAAAATTGGCTGCTTAGAAGACAAAATTGTAATCAAAGTCGATAGGCTACTGGTATAAAATGGAACCGTGTATTATGAAATGTGTTTTGTATCCGTTTAATATATTCAATGTACGCGGTCAATTTGTGGCAATGAGTGTCTACAGCAGCACCTTTGACGCCTAAATATTGGAATTTTACACTTTTAATATTCTAAATATGTGTACTACAGTAGGAAGGAGATTCATATGACTCCATTTGTCACAGTTTACCTGATACATGAAACGTGATGAATCGGGGGGATGCACTATCCATTTTAGCCTCCAGACGGCAGTAGAGTGTTGAATATCTTACAATGTGTTTTGTGGCAAATCCAACTCTGATTACAGCATCAGTTGCTATGTAAAGTGGCGCTTTCCATCATTTTCAACAGACTGCATTGCAAAATGATTAACACCCCACCTTCCCCTCAAACGAGATCCGCTCAGGAATGGGGACGGCGTGGCGCGGTTGGGAGAGCGGCTGTGCCACCGACCTGAGGGTTCCTGGTTCAATCCCCATCTACCAACCTAGTCACGTCCGTTGTGTCCTTGAGCAAGACACTTCACCCTTGCTCCTGATGGGTCGTGGTTAGGGCCTTGCATGGCAGCTCCCGCCATCAGTGTATGAATGTGTGTGTGAATGTGGAAATAGTGTCAAAGCGCTTTGAGTACCTTGAAGGTAGAAAAGCGCTATACAAGTATAACCCATTTACCATATGAATTATTTCCCTACTGTATGTTTTGAATGTGTTTGTCTTATTTCAACATCAACTTTTTACGGGACTGGAGATGGAAATTAGCCATTGGCTATACAGTAATCTCACAACATGTCAAATGTTGGTTAATATGTATTGTTTCTTTAAAATAAACTGAGTCTCTAAATAAAGAACCAAAGTAAACAAAAGACTGATGAAGTATGTTTAAATAAGTGAAAAATTATTTAATACATACAAATTTGAAAAATCAAATCAAACTTTATTTATAAAGCGCTTTTCATACATAAAAGAAAGGCAACGCTAAGTGCTTTACAGACTTAAAAGCAATGCCCCGATGACCTACATCCCCAATTATCGCACACACACACAAATAACAAACACACACACACATATGCACCTCCAAAGACATGCACCTGGGGATAGGCTGATTGGCAACACTAACTTGACCCTAGTGTGTGAATGTGAGTGTGAATGTTGTCTGTCTATCTGTGTTGGCCCTCTGATGAGGTGGCGACTTGTCCAGGGTGGACCCCGCCTTCCACCCGAATGTAGCTGAGATAGGCTCCAGCCTCCCCCTGCTACCCGCGGTAGAAAATGGATGGTTGGATGGATGAACAAATGAATGAATCGCTGACTACAGAGTAAATAAAATATTGCATAACTAATAAAAATTTTAAAAAAGTAGGAATTACTTTAATACAATTAATAAATATTAGGAAAAAGACAAATCAAAAATGTGGGTCTTAAAGTACTAGAGTGAAAAAAAACAAGTTGACTGTATATGCTTATTTCTGTTTCATTGTATCCATTAAACCAGTGGTTCTCAACCTTTTTTCAGTGATGTACCCCCTGTGAATTTTTTTTTAATTCAAGTACCCCCTAATTAGCGCAAAGCATTTTTGGTTGAAAAAAAGAGATAAAGAAGTAAAATACAGCACTATGTCATCAGTTTCTGATTTATTAAATTGTATAACAATGCAAAATATTGCTCATTTGTAGTGGTCTTTCTTGAACTATTTGGAAAAAAAGATATAAAAATAACTAAAAACTTGTTGAAAAATAAACAAGTGATTCAATTATAAATAAAGATTTCTACTTCTAGAAGTAATCATCAACTTAAAGTGCCCTCTTTGGGGATTGTAACAGAGATCCATCTGGATTCATGAACTTAATTCTAAACATTTCTTCACAAAAAAGGAAATCTTTAACATCAATATTTATGGAACATGTCCACAAAAAATCTAGCTGTCAACACTGAATATTGCATTGTTGCATTGTAATGAATGGAATAGCCTACTTGATTTGATGTTCAGTTTATGAACTTACATTCATATTTTGTTGAAGTATTATTCAATAAATATATTTCTAAAGGATTTTTTAATTGTTGCTATTTTTAGAATATTTAAAAAAAATCTCACATACCCCTTGGCATACCTTCAAGTACCCCCAGGGGTACGCGTACCCCCATTTGAGAACCACTGCATTAAACCATATCCAATTGTATTTACAACCCGCAAAGTATGTGAAAACACAGTTTAAACATCACAAAATGCCACTTATTCAGTGAGCCATTTTGAAAATTCTGCGCTGAATATCTTTGGCTATTTTTGGAGATTAACATCACAGTAGTAACGCTTCTGCACTCTGACAATGTTAGCAGACTAGTCATACTGGAAAAACGCTGAAATTGTAAAGAGATGTGGTGTTTATCATTCACAATCCTTCATATTAAACAAGAACGAAATTCGAAATCGTAAATAAAAAAAAACAATTGAGTCAACATATCGAGGGTCCACTGTTGCGTTCATTATACTCTCTCTAAAAACATGCAGAAAGTGCCAACAATACTCTATTGACATGTCATGACCTGAATATTATCCAAATATGAGTGATATTGTTATCAGCCCCAACGCAGACAAACTATTTTAACGGTGCATTGATAGCGATGAGCTAATGCTAGTTTATGCTGCTATTGTTGACTAGGGCTAAAGCGCGTTAATTGTTAGTTAATTGTAGATTAGAATTAATGCCTTTCTCACCTGGTAGTAGACACATGTGGCCATGGTCCGACAGGCTGGTCGACTTTCACATCCCCGCGAGATGAAAAAGACCCCAAAAGACGCTTCCTGCAGGAACTTTTTTTTAAGAAAGAGGTGATCTCCTGTATCGAAGGCAGCAATAAGACCCAGTAGAACCAAGACTGACAGTTTTTGAGATCGTTCACAATCTTTAAAAGGGTCTCTGTATTGTGATTCACCGTAAAACCAGACTGAAACTTCTCTAAAACATTGCATTTTTATTTTAAAAAAAAAATCTAATAGTTGTTTAGAAAACAAGTTTTTCTAGAATTGTAGTTAAAAATGGTAAGTTTGATACAGGCCTTTAATTATTAAAATTGTCAGCATCTAAATTGCTCTTCTTTAGCAGGGGCCTCACCACCGCTTTTTTAAAAGCAAAAGGAAAGACCCCTGTCTGAAGCTAGCAATTTAAGATATTTAAAATGAAAGACCCCCATCTGAAGCTAACAATTTAAGATATTAAAAATGTCCTTTCAAAGAACCGTAAAATATTCTACAGATCTAATCTAAAAGACATGTGATGGGTTTCATAGTAGAAAAAATCCTGTCAAGCCTCTCAGCATTAACCAGGACAAAACTGTCCAGTGTTTCCTCAGGTAAAAACAGACACTCTGATGGATTAAAAGCAGTGTGAGAAGATAAAATGTCACATCTGATCGTGTTTTATTTTTTCTCTGAAGTGGTCTGCAAACTGCCCACAAAGGGCGTCTGTAGGTGTGCGACGTTTATTATTAAAATCAATGTTAAACAAATGATTAATTGTTGTAAAAAGGGCTTTTAGGTTATACTTATTGTTTGCAATTACAGTGGAGAAAAAAGTGTTTCTTGCATTCTTAACCGGCGTAGTGTATATTTTTTTGCTGTTCACTTACTATTGGATAGTTAATCATTGGTTTATTCTTTGTCCAATTCCTCTCTGCTATCCTGCAGTGTCTTTTTAGTTGTTTGACTTCATCATTTCTCCATGAACATATTGGTTTTAAAATTTTGATTTTAGAGAAGCAACAGCGTCAAGGCTGGATTTGAGGTTTTGATCAAAATTGTCAACAATAAAATCACAGAGTGCCGGTAAAACAGGTAAGGACAGTTATTATGTGCAGCCACTTCAGACGTTAGATCGCGCTTCATCACAGTTCGCACTGAGGTGTACCGCTGGATAAAAGCTGTGATATTAAAATACACACCGTAGTAGTCTGACACAGCCAAGTCGACAAGAGAGGACACACTGGTGGACAGACCTCTGGTATCCTCTGATGCGAGTTGGCTGTGTGACATGTTGGGTAAAATCCATAAAATCATATTTAAAAGTTCCCTTGAAACAGGGTCTAAAACATTGTTGGTGTGAAGATTAAAATCCCCAGCAAAAATTATCATATTATATGTTGAACGAATGATTGATAAAAACTCAAAACAATCATTCTAAAAGCAGCACATTTCTTTGGTGATCTATAAACAATGACACACAAAACTGGGGGGCTGCTAAAAACTATTGCATGATATTCAAAAGTAGTATAGTGATCAAATAAAATCTGTTTTGATGTTAGGGAATGTGGGGCTATTGATGTTGTGCCACCTCCCTCCCTACCACTTCTGGCTGAAAAAGCAAAGTTAAAATTGGATGGAGAGGCCTCGGTGAGAACAACTGGTGCCTCTGTACCCAGCTGTACCGCAGTTAAAACCAAGCGGTCTAGTTTGTGGTCTAAAATCAAAATATTAATATTAAAAGACTTGTTCACGAGAGAATGAATATTTAAAAAGTGCCATGTTAGTAGTAATTGGTGTATTTGTGACTGTAACTACTAAGTAGTGATGTTTTGGAATAGGTTATTGATATTTACAGTGTTGCGTGAATGTGATCTGTATCGTTCTCTACTAGTGATAATGGTGGAAATGATCGAATTGTTTGTGGGAAATTAAGTCCAAGTCCAGTATTGTGTGTATTGCTGTTGAAACAACAACCATAGGGGCTAGGACCAGGGGAACATCAGGATATAGGGGCATGCGTTGTATGCATGTACTAATTAGAGGAGATTGATTTATTTTTGCACAAACAGCTTGTTGGCATGCCAACATGTCCTCACATGCCCCCATGTGTTTGAATAAATCATTTGTTATGCAAGTCAAACCTATAAGATGTCTTTAGCTGCCAAAATAGACTTTTACCATGTTTTTACTTGTGTGCTGCTCTTAAATATGAAGAATGCTTTCTGGTAACACTGCATCATTGATGTAAAAAAGTAGTACTATTGTGAAATGCTAGCTCTGTTTGACAGTGCAAACATGTCACCACGTTGTCTGTCTTTTTCAGTTTGTAATGATCGCATAACCTCGTTCTTGTCTTCTTTGGGCCCTTTCCACATTGTTGTTTTTTTTTCTTCTTTGAGCTATCTCTCTTTATCGGAACTCCGTTGTCCCTGCCACACACACACACACACACAGGCCACATCACCTGCAGCGGAAACTGCATCACCAATAGGTGTACCACACTCATGTGCGTTCTATTGGAGCAATGTTGCGAAAAGAACGTCCGCGTGATTTACTCAGTAAATGAATCATCGAAGCAACAAAAAACAAATTGTTGCTTTTTTTTCTAATAGATGAACTGTTGCAACCCAACTGGCACAACTATCACAAACCTCATACATTACACACAATTGGTGGAAACACAGGTCATATGAGGAGATATTGTTCCAAACCATACCATGTCAATCGCAAATGAACTATACCATGTAACAACAATACTCTCCAGTCAAGACCAATATCAAGAGTTTTCTTTTCAACAAAAAAGTAAATTACTTTAAAAAATGGGATTTAGATTATCTGTGGTGGCAATGTATTTTCTGGAAGGCTGGTAAATCCAACAAACTGGTACTTTGACTTTACCTCTGCATAGGTAAAATCAGCTCAGAAAGATTTTATTTTAAGCCTGGGGACCAACTTGCCCTTCCTTGATTTATCTTTGACATTTTATTAAAAGTTCAGATCGGATAGATGCTCTGGGGCACCGTGTTGATTCTAAACAATTCACATATCAGGATGTGAAACATAAACAAGGTTGCTTATTCACCTCGCTCCTCAGATAAATTATATTATGACCACCTTTGTCGTGACCTAATAATGTATCCAGTTATTCATGTCCTGCTGGTCAGGACAAAGAACACCTTCATAGAGAACTCACACCCAGCCAGTCACAAAACTGTATCTGTTAATCTTCATCCCTATCAGCCTTTTGTAGCTCATCTTATTATGACTTCCTGTTAAAGCACGATGGAGGTCTGTGTGGCTGTTGGACTATAATGGGCCTGTGTTTGAGTAATCATGTCCATCCCATTGTATTGTACATCTAAGGCTGTTGTGTTAGTCCTCATCAATAGAAACCAGGGTCCTTTTGAAAAGGAGATTGATTACGGACGCAGCTCATGTAAATACACAAGCTCAGTAGGCTTTGATGGCTGTCATGTTGTGTTTATCACATCACGTTAAACACATTTTTAATGCCCTTCCTTGTTTTCTTTGAGGTGTGATTCTTCCTTTTTTGTCAACATGTGACTCCAACAATCAGCCATCAAGGGTCAACATTGACTTTGTTGTCTTATGATTTGTTGTGCGGCGCAAATCGATTTTTATTGTTCCCTGGTGAAATGGTGAACTGCCAGAGAGTTGAGAAAAGTGGTGACCACTTCATCTGGCCCGCTCATAAATAACCCATCCATTCCAGCTCGCAGACATCAGATTTTGTCTGCAGCTGTGGCAAGGCTTTGGAAAATAACTGATGGGCAGTGATGATGTCACAGGTTAGAAGTGATGTCACAGCCATAACTCCCCATCCCGCTGTCTGAGTGCCAGATGGACGATACAGAGGTGTGGAGGTTGCAGCTTAGAAGCGCTTTGTGGGTGAAGCCCACCCCTCAAGAGGTGTAATCAACCCAGGATCACGGTTTGACCCAACTCCTTTGGGCTTCCTCAGCTCCTGTTTCCGTACCTGCTTCTAATTAGTCAACTTGTTTGAAACTATCAGAAAAGCTTATGTCCATGTGCATTTACAAAAAGGACACAAACACTTCTGCTAATCATATCTTATCTGTAACACATCAGGACATTATCTGTCCTGGTGCTGCAGCTACAGCAAAAAGCTGTTTAATGAGACACCAGGGTTTTGAGATATACACGTACATAACACACCTTATTCTATCATCCCAATGGTCGTTTTCTGTCATCCTGACTCCCTTTATCTATCTCAAATTGTTGTTCATTCCCAGTCCACCATTATTCCTGCATCCTTTCTCCTTTCCAATGTTTCTCTGTCCAAATGTCTGTGTTCCTCCCCGCTTTCCCAGTAATCACCTCACACTTCGGAGGGCCTTTGCTGGAGCAAGCTTCACACCTTCAGCCCTCGCTGTGACAACAGGTACCGCCGGCACTCACAGCCTGGCCTCTCTCCAATCAACACCTGCTCCATTTTTCCCCTTTTCTTGCTTGGTCTTCAGCCTTTTCCCCCCCTCTCCCTTCCTTTTTGATAGTTGTGCTCCACCAACCTAGTTTTTCAGTGCATGTCATTTTTCTTCCCCCATTCTCACTAGTATGCAGAGCATGAGGTTGTCTCAGGCGCATGATCACGCCTGATGATTTGCTCAATTTGCACAAATCTGCTTTCTGCACCTTTTTTAGTGGTCATTATAGAATTCACTCATGATTTATTTAGTGAGTAGCTTCCGTAATTGACCAACATATTTTAGTGTCCTGCTTGTTCATTGTCTACACTTAATCTACTAAATAAATTTAAAAAAAAAAATGAACCATATGGTATGCTATGTTTGGTAATTATAGTAAATTCAACAGCAAAAAAATAAACACAAGTGTATTTTTTTTACCCTGCTGTTCGCCTGGTAGCTCACCACTCCTGAGCACCCCAGTCTCTTCATCTTAGGAGGCCAATTATTTGACTGCTGAAGTCAATGGCACTGCGAGGTACTCGTGAGTTCCTCTCCTCTTCAAGGTCAAGCTGATTGGCCCAGGTTAATGGGCAGATGTGGGACTGAGAGAGAAAGGGAGGGAGGGGGGTCAAGCACCTAGAGGCACACACTCCACCTCATCTCTAAACTGTTTCTCTTCACCACAAGAGCCCCTTTTACTGCAAGAGCTTCGACAAACAGGATTAACCTTGGTTGTGCAGGAGCAGTTTGAGGACATTAAAGGCAAACAGTCTTTTGGAGGAAGGGTTCATGTTTATATCGCATAGGAAAACTGTTTTATGTTGGCTTTAGTTGATGTCTTTGATCATGACTTTGTTTGGTGACTTTAATAGAATTTGATCATGCTTTTCAGTGTGGTCAGCGTTCGTTCATAAATCACAATGTCGTCATTTCATCTGTCAAGTTTCGTTTGGTTTTTAGCAGTGACGTGCGGTGAGATTAATGTCTGGTGAGGCACTGCATCATCACAGTCAGATTTACAAACAAATGAACCCTAAAGAGTATCTTATTCACCATGTGATTGGCAGTAGTTAACGGGTTATGTTTAAAAGCTCATACCAGCATTCTTCCCTGCTTGGCACTCAGCATCAAGGGTTGGAATTGGGGGTTAAATCACCAAAAATTATTCCCGGGCGCAGCGCCGCTGCTGCCCACTGCTCCCCTCACCTCCCATGGGGTGAACAAGGGGATGGGTCAAATGCAGAGGACAAATTTCACCACACCTAGTGTGTGTGTGACAATCATTGGTACTTTAACTTAACTTTAACTTTACACTTAAAAACTGTAGCACACAAAAAAGCACATTTAATAAAAAAAACGTTATTATGGTCTTACCTTTACTTATAAGTGCGGGAACAGTGGCGTTCGTGTTGGAAGAGTTGTGAATGAATGAAATATGAAATCCGTGCTGCAGTCTGCAGGACAGGTGTACCTAATGTTGTGTCCCTGCGGTCGCTCGCGGCTTCTCCAGCGCGAGCATTGTTGTTTTTGCACTTTTTGGCTCCTTGTTAAGTGACTTTTTTTGGGTGGATTCGGTCTTGCACGTGGAGGGTTTGGGTGTGGGCTTTGGTTGGTGTGGCGCTCCCGTCGGGCGATGCATTCTGCGGCGGAGGTGCTTGGCACCAGGAGGCGGGGTTATGAGACGAGCCTCTCACAGTGCGTCTTCGCAGCAGATTTATGATCGCTCAGCACAAGAAATACGTTACACACATACAGTTGTTGACAAAATACACTGGACATTATATACCTCAGCTAACTAAACTATGGAAATGTATAATATAATTCATATAGCAATACGGTCTCACTGCACAGCAGGCCAGCAGTTAGCCGAGTCATTGCGCACAATCCATGTTGAGGCACAACGCAGTGACGTGCCTCAACTGGCTGCTGATCACCGCACCGTCTCTTCTCAGTATTTGAACGGCAAATGTGAAAATAAAAATACAAATAATCTAAAACTGGTGAAGTTAAATGGAAAATAACTTTAGTATAATCACTGGATACATATAACAATTTAATTTAATTTTTTTTTTTTTCTTTTTACTTTTTTTTTTCTTTCCATGATGGCAGGTGAGGCCGTGCCTCCCCTGCCTCTAATGACTGCACGCCACTAGTTTTTAGGGATTGTTAAAACTCTGTATAAGAATGGTGATGTATTGGTTAGATTGCAAGATACTGTTGTTTATACCGACTGACTCTGTTAAGCAACTCATTTGGGCAGCCTGGCTCAGTGGGTAGAGTGGCCATCTTGGAACTTGAGGGTTACTGGTTTGATCCCGGCCTGGCGAGCTCATGTCAAGGTGTCGGTTTACGAACTTAATTGGTTCTCAAACAGGGTTCGTAAATAGAAAAGTGTGTATATTGAAGCAACATTGTCCATAAGAAACAATGTGTAAGGCCTACTACTAACAGTTTGGTCATGTTTATGGTTTCCGCTGTGCTTTTTCCTGTGCAGGGCTCTTATTTTGGTTTCTGTTTCCTGTCACTGCACCTTTGTCCTGAGCGCTGCCTCCCTCACCTGTCTCTGATTGGAACTCTAAACACACCTGTTGCCAATCAGACTTCTTTATATGCCAACCTGCTCTGCACACAGGGCGGGATCATTATACACTTCCTGTGCACATCCCTGCTGCCAATAAATATACTTCTAACTGCACGCCGTCTGCTATCTCTGCATCTTTGGAATCACGCTGCAAGCAACACTCAGTAAACCGAGATACAATGTAAACATGAATAATGGATTCCAGCCACGACAAAGTCCATATTTTAGTAATAGTGTGTCCATTTTGAACACAATTTAAAGCGTAATACAGTTCTGTATATCAAACAAACATAACAAAGGGTTGTTGGATCCACTTTGTGTTGAATAACAAAGGCAAAACAACAACTATCTGAACGGTCCTCATGTGTAGATGCCCTGCCAACACACACACACTGTCACTGACCCTGTGGTGCAATCACAGTTTGACATTAAAAAAACTTCTTAACTTTACAGCCAGGTTGCTACAAAGATTAGGAATAAAACATAAAATCCACTTTACCTTGTTAGTTAAAGAGTGGAAGAGAGGAGTAGAAAGGAAGGCAGTGTTGACAACGCTGTGTATACTTCCTGTATGTTCATACCACACATCAGGTTCTATTACTGCGCTAAGAGGCACACAATGGGTGGATGAAACGTTCGTACACGGAGCCAAGGTTCATACACGGAGCCAAACCAAAGCATATTTTTTTCTGTGGCTATATCGAAAAAGCTGTACAATGAGGGATTCGTAAATCGCGGTTCCATGATAATACAGTGATACAAATATGAAACACAAGAAGTAAATGAAACCGTATAAAAGAAGAGAACAACTCTGTACTTTGTACCCCTGTGATTGTCTTGCACATTTGAGGGAGAAGCCCACTTAATGGAATAGGAAATCTTCATAATGAGACCACTATGCTGCTTAGTTATTAGGGTTGTTAGTCTTCGGTTCGATTCATTTTTGGGGGGTAACTATTTGATTCAGAATAGATTCTCGATTCAAAATCTATACTTTTTTAATAACATTGGATGACAGGTCTATGATTAACTGCATTCCTCCATAAACTAGATAAACTGCTCTGACCAATTTCTATATTACTTAAAAGAAAACTGGGTTTGTTTAATAAAAGTCTTCCCAAAAATGTAATAAAGTCAAATAAAAATAAGGCAACAAGAGAAGTATCCAACACTTCTCTTTTTTAAAGTAAATATATACAGTAGATATGGGCATCTATATCAATCAATCAATCAATCAATGTTTATTTATATAGCCCTAAATCACAAGTGTCTCAAAGGGCTGTACAAGCCACAACGACATCCTCGGTACAGAGCCCACATACGGGCAAGGAAAACTCACCCCAGTGGGACGTCAATGTGAATGACTATGAGAAACCTTGGAGAGGACCGCATATGTGGGTAACCCCCCCTCTCTAGGGGAGACCGAAAGCAATGGATGTCGAGTGGGTCTGACATAATATTGTGAAAGTCCAACACATCAGCGAAAGTTCAGTCCATAGTGGGGCCAGCAGGAACCATCCCGAGCGGAGACGGGTCAGCAGCGTAGATATGTCCCCATCCGATGCACAGGCTAGCGGTCCACCCCGGGTTGGGAGCAGAGTAGAAAAGAAAAGTAAAGAAACGGCAGATCAACTCGTCTAAAAAGGGAGTCTATTTAAAGGCTAGAGTATACAAATGAGTTTTAAGATGAGACTTAAATGCTTCTACTGAGGTAGCATCTCTAACTTTTACTGGGAGGGCATTCCATAGTGTTGGAGCCCGAATAGAAAACGCTCTATAGCCCGCAGACTTTTTTTGGGCTCTGGGAATCACTAATAAGCCGGAGTTCTTTGAACGCAGATTTCTTGCCGGGACATATGGTACAATACAATCGGCAAGATAGGCAGGAGCTTGACCGTGTAGTATTTTATACGTAAGTAGTAAAACCTTAAAGTCGCATCTTAGGTGCCAGTATAGGCGTAATATGATCAAACTTTCTTGTTTTTGTCAAAAGTCTAGCAGCCGCATTTTGTACCAACTGTAATCTTTTAATGCTAGACATAGGGAGGCCCGAAAATAAAACGTTACAGTAATCGAGACGAGATGTAACGAACGCATGGATAATGATCTCAGCATCGCTGTGGACAAAATGGAACGAATTTTAGCGATATTACGGAGATGAAAGAAGGCCGTTTTAGTAACACTCTTAATGTGTGACTCAAACGAGAGAGTTGGGTCGAAGATAATACCCAGATTCTTTACCGAGTCGCCTTGTGTAATTGTTTGGTTGTCAAATGTTAAGGTGGTATTATTAAATAGATGTCGGTGTTGAGCAGGACCGATAATCAGCATTTCCGTTTTCTTAGCGTTGAGTTGCAAAAAGTTAGCGGACATCCATTGTTTAATTTAATTAAGACACGCCTCCAGCTGACTACAATCCGGCGTGTTGGTCAGCTTTAGGGGCATGTAGAGTTGAGTGTCATCAGCATAACAGTGAACGCTAACACCGTATTTGCGTATGATGTCACCTAGCGGCAGCATGTAAATACTAAAGAGTGCAGGGCCAAGAACCGAACCCTGGGGAACTCCGCACGTTACCTTAATATAGTCCGAGGTCACATTGTTATGGGAGACACACTGCATCCTGTCAGTAAGATAAGAGTTAAACCAAGACAAGGCTAAGTCTGACATCCCAATACGCGTTTTGATACACTCTAATAAAATATTATGATCAACAGTATCAAAAGCGGCGCTAAGATCAAGAAGCAGCAACATAGATGACGCATCAGAATCCATCGTTAGCAATAGATCATTAGTCATTTTTGCGAGGGCTGTCTCCGTAGAGTGATTTGCCCTGAAACCGGATTGAAAAGGTTCACAGAGATTGTTAGACGCTAAGTGTTCATTTAGCTGCTGTGCGACAATTTTTTCGAGGATTTTCGAGATAAACGGAAGGTGGGACACCGGCCGGTAGTTTACCAAGAGATCAGGATCGAGGTTAGGTCTTTTGAGTAGAGGATGAATAACCGCTTTTTTGAATGCTAGGGGAACAGTGCCAGAGGAAAGTGATAAGTTTATAATATTTAACACTGATGGATCTAATAATACAAAAATCTCCTTGATAAGTTTCCCAGGAATTGGGTCAAGTAAACATGTTGTTTGTTTTGTCCCATTTACACATTTTAACAATTCCTCCAATGTTATTTCATCAAAGAGAGAGAAACTATTTTGGAGGGCAGTGTCCGTCGTATATACAGTCGTATCTGTGTTAATAGAACCCAGTTGTAGCGGAGATGCATTGTCTTTAATCTCTTTTCTAATGACTTCAATTTTCTTATTAAAGAAATTCATAAAGTCATCTGCTGAGTGGGTGGAGCTACTGGGAGGAGTCCCTTGTTGGGTTAGCGATGCTACTGTACTAAACAAAAATTTAGGATCATTTTTGTTGAGGTGGATGAGATTTGAGTAATATTTAGCTTTAGCTGAGGTAAGCATGCGTTTATAAGTTATTAAACTATCACTCCATGCTTGATGGAAAACCTCAAGTTTAGTTGCACGCCATTTGCGTTCCAGCTTTCTACATGATAATTTCTGGGCTTTAGTTTCTTCTGTAAACCATGGGGTACGACTTTTAGGGGCCCTTTTTAGCTTTAGCGGTGCTACACTATCAATGGTGTCGCGTAGGGCGTCGTTAAAGTTGTTAGTGAGGTTATCAATAGAGCCCACAAAATTTGGGAATGGTGCCATTACCGAAGGCAGTAGGTCAGTAAGAGTCGTCGTTGTGGCAGCATTAATGTTGCGGCTGCTATAGTAGTTATTATTATTATTATTAGTTTGTTGACAATGAGTCAGAACTTCGAATTTTATAAGGTAATGATCGGACATTACTTTAGTGTACGGGAGTATCGTAACTTTAGAGGTGGTGACACCCCTGACAAGCACTAGATCTATCGTATTACCGTTGCGATGCGTGGGTTCATTTATTATTTGTGTAAGACCACAGCTCTCAATTATAGTCTGGAGCGCCACGCATGGAGGGTCCGATGGGGTATTCATATGGATATTAAAGTCCCCCATTATGATTATATTGTCGGCGTGCGTCACTAGATCAGCAACAAACTCTGAGAATTCACTGATAAAGTCCAAATAGGGCCCAGGGGGGCGGTAGATAACAGCCAGGTCGAGAGGTAGCGGTGTGACAAACCTCATAGTGAGCACCTCAAACGAGTTATATTTATTATTTAGGTTAGGTGTAAAATTATAGTTTTCATTGTATATTAGTGCGACACCCCCTCCCCTTTTAAGAGGACGGGCAACATGTGCATTCGTATAGTTAGGAGGAGATGCCTCATTTAGCGCAAAAAAATCGTCTGGTTTGAGCCAGGTCTCGGCGAGACCAACGACGTCAAGTTTGTTGTCTCTAATGACCTCATTAACGAATAACGTTTTGGAAGATAATGATCTTATGTTTAAAAAGCCCATATTATAGGTAGTGGGCTGTTTTGAGGATTGTTTGTTGAAATTATCCGAAGTAGCAATATTAATAATGTTGAGTTTATTATGCGTAGTGCTCTTTAAATAGTTTCGACCATATCTAGGAATTGATACGACGGGAATTTTCAGATTGTTTGCTTGATGCTGCGATAAACTGAACGCATCATAGTTAGCCACCTCAGTACAATGTATGTCTGCCTCTGACTCTGTCACAAAAGAAAAAACATTATGTGAGTTGTGTTTTATTCTAAGAGAATTGCTATGTGTGCAGGGATTATCCAGCCTGGCGCCGGCTAGTTCTAGTTTAAATGACTTCTTACCCGGACACTCCACGCTCCTTTGAGGATTAGCTTTTCCCTTTGTTATTAGCCCCGCTCGGCATCCCCGCTTCTGCTTCCGCTCACACCGCTTACGTCTCCTCCATTGACGGTCCCCGCTAGCACTTGACTCCGCTGCTACGAAGGCCGCTCGATGTAGCCCGCGAAGTATTCCCATGCTAGCGAGGAGGTCCACCGTACATGCATCTTTCAGTCTATAACGACCCGATCTATCCACATCCAAAATTGTCTGTCGGTCATATGTGATCACAGAGTGTTCACGCTTTGAGCCAGCCATGAAATTGACAGAAATGACGGGTGTTTTTTGCCAAATCGCTCTACACTCCCAAGAGCGTCTTCAAGCTGCTGCATTTCAGTGCGCCGCCATTTTGCCTGACTGGCGAGACAGGACAGAGTGGGAAAAAAAAATGTTGGATTTTTTTTAAGAGATTGAGAATTGTCACAAATAAGAATCGCGATTAATTTGAAAATAAAAAATAGTTATCATTGTCAATTTCGTATGTTCAAAGATACCATCTTTACCCTCCATGAGGGTATTTTTATATTGGTTTTATATTTATTGATTTTTTGTTGTTATTCAGTCATTGATGGAGCATAATATTGTTTTTAATATTGTTTTTAACATGGCTGTGCAGCACTTTGGAAACATTCTTGTTGTTTAAATGTGCTATATAAATAAAGTGTATTGGATTGGATTGGTTGTGGCGTTTTAGCAGCTTGTAGCCAATGTTGATTTGTTCACTGAGCGTTTTACAATATCTAACTTCACTTTTAACTTTAACTTTCCTTTTATTTTGAGAGCTGCCCCCAGTAGAGTCTGCCTCACACTTAAGAGAGATAATCAAGGGAGAAAAGTTAACTATTCTTTCTCAGTGTGAAGCACACCTGAGCTGCAGCTGCCTCACGCACACACAGGCGCATACAGGCTAAACAAGCTGTAACCAGTTCACCACCATATCTCTTGTTATGGGATGTAAATCAAGTTTTTAATTAATTTATGGCATCATGTGTGTAACCACGGAATGTTGTAAACCGAAGTCCACCTTTATTATTATACGTCTCATTGTACATATGTGTCCTCACCATACTGTGTTTTAATTACTTTTTATTTAATTTACCCAGTGGAAATGTTAAGCTACATTTATGGCTGTATTGTAACCTCATTTTGGAGTTTCTACACTTTATCACCACGTGATCTATTTGAGCTAAGCAATGTTAATGTAAATAAATGATTGTTCGACAAGAAGATGTGTGGACTAGCTCGGTGTGTCGAAGGCTGTGTGTGTCAGTGGTTGCATGAGACCTTCTGTCAGCAGGGCAACTGAGGAGTACAAAGACTGAGACTGCATGGTTAGGAAGCTCTCCAGGGAGAAACCAGATCAAAGGTCAACATTGGCTTTTGGGGGAATATGGTGTGTTTTTGTTTTTTTGTGTGTGTGCGCATGTGCATGTGTGAGCATGTGTATTAGGCGGCTACTTTTGGGGGGAGGGGGGGTCGCAAAAAATGGATCCCTTTGGACAGGTCCCTGTGGGCGTAAGGCTAAAAAGAGGGAGATGGTGATGATGGTTGGTGCTGATGGGGTCCAGCAGAGATAAAGCCGCCTGCTAATGAAGAGCCATCTGAGGCCTTCATTCACCTTGAACATGGGCCACTGCAGCTGACCTGACCTTGGCTTTGATCCACAATGATGCTTGACCCCTGTTTTCCCTCAAAGCCCCCCTCCTGCCATCTGGGCTGCACACATACATGCACATAGCATAGATGCATATGCATACGCACGTATGTTGACCCATATCCTTACGAAGGTGTCATCCTATATGGCTTTGTCCATTTAAGCTGCATGATGTGTGCATAATTGACCTGTATGGTTGTGTACGTGTTTGGCGTGTACACTGTCACTCACAGTAAAATTCCAGCCATAAATCATCAGGCATAATACAAACTTACCATAAAGTCATTTTCCCAATTAAATTAAATTCGAACTAGGTATGTAGTAAAGTATCCACCTGGATGGAATCGATCGAATCAGGTTGTCTTGACGTCACATTGCATGCTCAGCATGTGGATCATTGTGCCACTTTCATAACCGTCTTTTTCAAAGACTGTGCACGATATGCTGTTTGCTGCTATGCAGCAATGAACTCCGGAAAATAATACATTGGTCCCAAAGTTGCCCTGTATTTGTGTCACATGCAGTATTGTCTTTACATGAGCTGCGACATATTACTCTTGTAATATACTTCATATAAACATTACGTTTTGGTCTTCCATGTTGTTTGCTTACAATTTTCAGATGCTGTGACATTTTACTGACGAGAAATAGGGACAATACAGTGGGGCTGTTATGTGGGAAAAAAACTCTCTTTGGACGCCACCAAAAATATACTAATGCAATAACTATTTATATAGTCAGCATCCATTACAGCACCCCAGGTATAATAGATTAATTGTTTAAATTCTGGCGGAACTCTGTCAGTTATGTGGAATTTTTGAAAGATTACATCACAAAGCAATTGAGGCAACATGGAGTGCACGGCTTGGCTGCGACCAGCAACTCAAACTGATTGTATTTTGTGGTTTTTGCTAATATATATATTGTACATGTAGGAGGTACCTCTTTGATTCATTCATCTCTAACCAAAATATCTCATTGACATATACATAGAATCCATTTTTTTTTGTCTGAATCATCCTTACCATTAGGAAAGCACTTGGATGAGAGCGGACCTCCGCCAGGGCCTACTTCCTAATAGTAAAAAAGTCCTAATTCTAGATGGAGATCTGCAGCCGCCCCAAAATGTAATCACTTGTTTCTTATCCCATTTAGGACATTTCCTGAAAGTTAGATGGAAATACACCCATAACTATTTGAGCTATCTATAGCGGAATGAAAGAAACAGAGTAAAGCCTCCTGTCAGTAATTCACTGTCTTTGTCTCTTTTGGTGGAAGTGAGGCCTCTAGCACAGCGGTCCCCAACCAACGGGCCGCGGCCCGGTACCGGTCCGTGGATCGTTAGGTACCGGGCCACACAAAAAAATAAATAAAAATAAAATATTATTATTTTGTTTATTTTTTTAATTAAATGAACATAAAAAACACAAGATACACTTACAATTAAAAAACCTCCCTCCCCCATTTACACTCATTCACACTCATTCGCACAAAAGGGTTGTTTCTTTCTGTTATTAATATTTCTGGTTCCTACATAATATATCAATATAGATCAATACAGTCTGCAGGGATACAGTTCGTAAGCACACATGATTGTATTTTTTTCCGTGGGACAAATTTTCAAGCTTTGACCGGTCCGCAGTTACAAAAAGGTTGGGGACCACTGCTCTAGCATACACACACACAATTGGAAGCTCATAATGTAAATGTTAAGTAACGCAGTAGAAATTATCCAGATCAGCCTCAAAATGTATTTGTTACTTATCATATTTCGAACATTTCCTAACAGTTGGATGAATATCCACCCCTAATTTCTGGAGCTCTTAATAGCTCAAAAGGTTATGGGCAATGAGCTATCTATAGAGTGAACACTTTTTTTTTTTTTACGACTCTGCAGGGGCACTAGCATACACACACTGAAGCTAAGGGTCATAACGTAAATTTAAGGTAATGTAGTATAAATTATCCGGATCAGGTCCAAAATCGAATTAGTTGTTTCTTATTCCATTTTGGACATTACATGAAAGCCCTTACTTTTTTAGTTATGTTTTGGGCTGCAACAATTAATTGATTTATTAAATTACAAATAAACGTTGATTTATATCTTATTGCTTTGATTAATCATTTAAAGAGTGCAACTATTAAAATTTGATAAAATTTGGACCGCACTTAGTGCCCTTAACTTTAAATACGAGGACAGAGTTTTTGCACGTCCGCACACATGACAGCAGTGGTCTCTGTGTGCCGTGATCTGTGAGTTGGAGATTTTTTTATTATTATTAATGCACACATGTTTAAAGTGAAATGTTAATGTTTTGAATGTGCATTTAATTAAAAAAATAAATAAATGAAGGTTATGGAAAGCAGAACATTTTCTATTTTAACTATTTTCCCCTAAAATACACATAGATCCTTTGAAATTTGTTTTATATGACTGATGAGGTGGCGACTTGTCCAGGGTGTACCCCGCCTACCGCCCGAATGCAGCTGAGATAGGCTCCAGCACCCCCCGCCACCCCGAAAGGGACAAGCGGTAGAAAATGGATGGATGGATGGATGACTGCTCAATTAATCAATCTAATCGATAAATTAATCAATTACTAAAATAATCAATAGCTGCAGCCCTACCTCTAACTTACTAATAGACAAACTAATGGCAACAATGACATAACCACCTGGTGGAGTTAATAATCCATATTAAGCTATTGACAATATGTTCAGCATTTAGTATGACACTGCATGAGTCAAATGATATATTCCCCTAAAAAAATAATTGAGTGTCGATTAAGGGTTCTTGCATGCATGTAATCTTTACATCGCTGTTCTGGATGTGTAACCTTCATTAAGTTACCACATGGACGCAGCAGCGACTGCATATGCAGAGGAACAAGCTGTACCACTGCCTTAGTAATTAGAGACAAACAGAAAGAGAAAGCAGCATGCAAGCTAGAGAAGGCAAGATTACCCCCCTACTATGCATCAGGTCTGATGTCTGTGCCACAATTTTTTACTCGCAGATTGGATTGTACATTTACTTAAGTGAGCTGATTACGGCTCTCATGTTCACTCTTCTGCAAAACAGCTTTCATTAGTCACCCTCCCTCGCTATGTGTCCCTCTCTCCCTCGTTCCCCTGTCATGTATTTAGCCCTGCCTTCTGATAATTCTACACTATGTTGCCTTTTGTTTTATTCTTGAAAGTTGCTCATCTAATGTAATCCATTTGTCTAACTTGGATAGCGGGCAGCGGAAGGAAGTATTGGAAAAGAGGCATGTGAGAAGAGCGCCTCCAGCTGGAGTCAATATTTGCTTTAGGAATCTCAATAACAGGCCTGCAGTCATCTGCATCTCTGATAATGGACGGCCATATGGCTCTGTTGACCCACGCTGTGCTGAGGTTCTCTGTCTCTCCTCATCTTTCCTCCCCCTCCATTTGTTGGCTTCATTTAAACTTGTCTCATTTCTTTTCATTTACTCCTTTCTTTGCGTGTATTTGTCTTCCACTCATCGCCTAACTGGGCACATTGTTCACACTTTCACAAACATAATTTCCCTTTTTAGTCATCTATAAAACCCTCCAAACGACCCACCACACAGAGCTGTGACCCAGGTTACCATGGCAGCAGAGCCTGGGATGCCCTCTCTTTGTCCAACACTGTTTCCAGCTTGTGACAGAAAGCAGTGACATGACTAAGAAGACCTATGAAGAGCATTGGAGGGTTTTTACATGCTATTGAGTTCTTCATGGATTGGATGCACCAATAATTATACAACTTTTAAAAAAAAACATCATCATTTCACTCTCAATATTTTACCTTATAGACATTGTTTTGCTCACAGGGTCAACCGTAATTAAACCTATGAACCACTTTTGTATTTTACCCCTGCCTTTGTCGTCGCTTGTCCGCTACCCTCTGTCCGTCCCTGTGAGCAGCTTGGCCATCTTACCTGCTGGAGTGTCCCGGCTCAGCTGCCCGTCAACCCCACTTCGCTATGGTTTCCTCTAAGCCATTGGTCATGGCTGCGTTGGCCCCCGCTGTGGCGGCATGTGCCCGCAGCAGGCCTCCTGCCCAGCCACTGTCTCGTCCTATCTATCTAACCCAGGCCGAATCTTCTCAGTCTGGTCCAACCTATCTCCGCTCAACCTGGTTCATCCTTGGCGTTAGCTGCCGCCCTGCACCGCTCCACGCTGGGCTGTCATAATGGAATGAGGGGGAGGGTTGTTGAACTGTATGTTTTTCACTGAGAATGTGATTGTAATGGGTCGTCAATAGCGGCAAACAGACTGCAGTGATGATAACGAGTTATTGTCGCACATGGATGGTTGTGTCCTGAAAGTGCCATCAGAGAGACCTTTTTACTTCAGTAGTTTCCTTTAGCATATTTTTACCAAGCCCCTGCCTCCATTCCACAACAGACTTGGCACGCTGCATCTTCCGTAATGACATGATAATGGCTGTCAGAATGTTTTCTACCGTCAGCCACAGCCATTTTGCAGGCCTATTTATTTATTTGGACTTTCCCCTCCCATTTCCATTACGGCCGTCCATCCTGCATGCTGGCTGCTCAGGCTCCAGTTGCTGCTTGTCACTCGGAATTTCAAATGGCTTCAATTTTCCCCCTGATGACACAGGGAAGTGGCGGGCAGCGTATCAGGCAAGGTGGTCGTAGACGGGTTGCCTACAGCAGGAGTTCTATTACAGAGGGGGAGAGGAGATTGTTAAGAGCATCACACCCAATCGTGATGTACTCTTTATTTTTTACTACAATTTTAGAGGCCGTGTGCACATTTTGGGCAATGTGGCATGACTGATGGGTCCATATTTGGTTATGTTGTTTTTGTTTTTTTCCCCTGGTTTTCCTTTTTAGTTTACTTTCGTTTGCCTGATAAAACTACCACTGAAAAATTGTCACTTTAGGAATAAGTTATCCTAAGTTAGCACGGGTATCATCAAATGATATTCACGAGCAACATAAGTACTAGTGATCCTGGGTAAGCTCCATGTGCATGCACAAGCACACATCAACATAAAGCCTTCCCTCCAAGAATTTTCTGGGTTTCTTTGGTTATTGTTGTGGACTATGAAAGGTCCCTCCAGGAATTCACGATCGCTCCAATTGATGAAAATTCAGCCAGTCCCTGAGAATTATGCACATGCTTGCAACTTTGTCCGATGCCCACAACTTCCCCGCACATTTTGGCCAATAAGCATTGTTTGCACCAATCGAATTTAGTTTCTTGTGTAGACGAAGCAAGAAAGACAATGATATCAATATAATATCAAGTCTTTAGTGCTCAAACGGCGCAATTGTCATCCTCCCGCGTAGGTCAGAATTATTTCCGGTTCCTGTCTACAGCGCTAAGCCCTTTGGGTAATGAAGTATATAAAACTTAGCAATACGCCAACGTCTTCACTTCCTAGATTGCATGTGGATATATATGTATATATGTATATATATATATATATATATATATATATATATATATATATATATATATTTAACCTTCATTTGTTCTGGGTGTGACAATTAAGAACATATTTTCATTTGCAATGCTGACCTAGCAAAGAGGCGGTATTTACATGTTAGAGATGTTGAAGTGTGATGATAATCTATGATTGTCTCTCATTAAAATTAGCGCTATAGATTGCTCTAAACAATTCACCAATGTTCTTAACGTACAGAGGTAATTATTTTAGAACATAAATTAATATTTCAGATGGACAATCATTTTTCAAGTGTGAAACATAAATGGAGAATGTCTGCAACTTGTGGACGACAGAGCAGCAAGCTTCTGACCAGCAAGCATGTAGACAATTACAGCATGATGAAGTTCATGTACATTCTGTAAATTAAAATTCAAAGCATTCCCTATTATGGGAGGGACTGAACAATGGGAAATTTCAGCTTTAACACACTCCTGATGTGCCCCATGTGCAACGCACAGTACCTACTCATCTCCAAGCTCCTTTGCCGTAACACAAACACACATCATAACATGAGCTTCCTCTCTTACAGAGCCTTGCAATATTATTATACTTCACACTCTCCACTGCAGTGGTCAGTTTTTGTCTGCCCTCAGTCTCCTCCTGGATGGCCAACAGCCACATTCCAAGCAGTAAATACAGCGGAAACCCTCCTTCATTGTTGGATGTGTTCAATGCGGCTTGGCTTTTGCAGTTTACCACTGCAAAACGTGACATGCAGCAGATATGAACATGCTTTATTTTCGCAACAGAATGCAGTCACTTTCACAAGGAGGATTTGGAAATGGGGTGAAAAGGTTTTAGGTCATTGTTTTTTCTAATTATATGGTTTCTAGTAGGGCATTTTAAGGATTGCCTCAGAAAATATAGATAGGAATTGCATGCTTTACTGTTGACTGTGTTGCTGTTTTTGTGCTACCTAGTGTTCTATCACTTAACAAGAGTTAACCAGCTATGAAGAAAGGGCGCTCTACTTGGAGGCCATTGTCCAGAATCACAGAGAGGTCATGACATTTGAAGACTTTGCCTCGCAGGTGTTCTCTCCCTCCCCAGGCTATACAACGAGTGGGACAGGTGAGAAATGATTGTCTTCCTTTCTGTCTATCACCATTATATCCCCTCTTTTTCCCCGTCATACCTATTTTTCCTTCATGTTAATTTCTTACCGCTCGTCCTAAACGATCACACCAGGAGCTGCACACCTGTTGTCATCTTCTCTCTGTATTTGCTTTTCTTCGTCCACCTTTACTGCTGCAAAAGGCTTTGTTCTCTACTGACTTCGAACACACTTCTCGAACCACTTTGGGCCTGATTGACTAAGATCCAAATACCACACGCTAAACAGCGTGTGCAAACAACACAATAGCATGCACTTTTAGGGCCGTGTTGTGGGTGAGCTATTAACGGGTGTGTGCAAATGAAACGTCTTATTTAAATGAGGACTTATCTGGTACTATATAGGGCGTCACCACGTAGACACTCAATCATTTCCTGTCATCATGCTCTTACCTTTCACGTTTTGTTATGTTTTTAAACAAGCGGCAGACATGTACCACTTCTTATGGGCATTTCAGAAGCAGTCCTGCGGTACTTATTCATTGATACCACTTTTTTTTCTTCTTCAGTGCACTCTTGGGGGCTCTGACTGCAATTGTGAAGAATAAAAATGCATATAGCAAGAAGTGTTTTTCACATAAAAAATATGTTAATAATTAGGTATTTACCTAATGATATATCAATAGACCGATTTATATTCCGAAATTTCAAGTATATAGATCTCTGCTCGGAAAGTTTGCCTTGCAGCTGATAGGTATTGATCTAAGATTGTTGGAAAAGGGAATCGATCGATTTTATTGATACTAGAAAAAGGAAAACATTGGATTTAATAATGGCAGACTTTATATGAAGTTTAGCACTTTAAAAATAAGGACGTTAAACGTTAAGTCTATTTCCCCTTCTGTGACGTCAAAAAATAAAAATGGCGGATAGCTACAATGGTAAAGAGGTTATATCAAACGCAAACTTCACAAGACAATATCATTGATTACAACACAAAAACTTTCAGCTATGGCACAATTGCAAAATCCACAACAAAGACAAACGAAACAACACAAAAAGATAAAGCCACAACACAACAACATCAAGCCGCAATACAACTTTAAGCCACAAAAGACGCAACCGACACAATAGAAGTGACAGCGGAGCAAGTTATGGGGACGCACCAACTTCCGGTGCACAACATGAAGCAACAACAACTAACAGACAAGGAAAAGTAACTGCATAAGAAACAAATAGAAGACAAGGGTGAATGAGGCAATAGAAATTAAGAAGCGAGGGGCCAACACCATCAACAGGGATGAGGGCGCGATACATGCTCCCGCTCATCTGGGACGCTGTCCTTCCTCGACGACGCCAGGGCAGAGTACAGATACTGTATGGCCGGGTTGGGGGGACTTGATTTACAAATGTTGCTTGCACTTTATTCAAATAAGATGTGAATGCATTGGCCATTAATTGTTGTGTACTTGTTTGTTTGTATCCATAATTCATTTATACATACAAAACCCAAAACCAGTGAAGTTGGCATGTTGTGTAAATTGTAAATAAAAACAGAATACAATGATTTGCAAATCCTTTTCAACCTATATTCAATTGAATAGACAGCAAAGACAAGATACATAACGTTCAAACTGGAAAACTTTGTTATTTTTTGCAAATATTAGCTCATTTGGAATTTGATGCCTGCAACATGTTTCAAAAAAGCTGTCACAAGTGGCAAAAAAGACTGAGAAAGTTGAGGAATGCTTATCAAACACTTTTTTGGAACATCCCACGGGTGAACAGGCTAATTGAGAACAGGTGGGTGCCATGATTGGGTATAAAAGCAGATTTCATGAAATGCTCAGTCATTCACAAACAAGGATGGGGCGAGGGTTACCACTTTGTCAACAAATGCATGAGCAAATTGTTTAAGAACAACATTTCTCAACCAGCTATTGCAAGGAATTTGGGGATTTCACCATCTACGGTCCATAATATCATCAAAAGGTTCAGAGAATCTGGAGAAATCACTGCACGTAAGCAGCAAGGCTGAAAACCAACATTGAATGGCCGTGAACTTCGATCCTTCAGGCGGTACTGCATGAAAAACCGACATCAGTGTGTCAAGGATATCACCACGTGGGCTCAGGAACACTTCAGAAAACCACTGTCAGTAACTACAGTTTGTTGCTACATTTGTAAGTGCAAGTTAAAACTCTACTATGCAAAGCGAAAGCTATTTATCAACAACACCCAGAAACGCCACCGGATTCGCTGGGCCCGAGCTCATTTAAGATGGACTGATGCAAAGTGGTCTGTGGTCTGACGAGTCCACATTTCAAATTGTTTTTGGAAACTGTGGACATCGTGATCCTCCGGACCAAAGAGGAAAATAACCATCCAGATTTTTATAGGCGCAAAGTTCAAAAGTCAGCACCTGTGATGGTATGGGGGTGTATTAGTGCCCAAGACATGGGTAACTTACACATCTGTGATGTCGCCATTAATGCTGAAAGGTACATACAGGCTTTGGAGCAACATATGTTGCCATCCAAGCAACGTTATCATGGACGCCCCTGCTTATTTCAGCAAAACAATACCAAGCCACGTGTTACAACAGCGTGGCTTCATAGTAAAAGAGTGCGGGTACTAGACTGGCCTGCCTGTAGTCCAGACCTGTATCCCATTGAAAATGTGTGGCGCAATATGAAGCCTTAAATACCACAACGGAGACCCCGAACTGTTGAACAACTTAAGCTGTACATCAAGCAAGAATGGGAAATAATTCCATCTTAAAAGCTTCAAAAATTGGTCTCCTCAGTTCCCAAATGTTTACTGAGTGTTGTTTAAAGGAAAGGCCATGTAACACAGTGGTAAAAATTCCCCTGTGCCAACTTTTTTGCAATGTGTTGCTGCCATTAAATTCTAAGTTAATGATTATTTGCTAAAAAAAAATTAAATTTCTCAGTTTGAACATTAAATATCTTGTCTTTGCAGTCTATTCAATTGAGTATAAGTTGAAAAAGATTTGCAAATCATTGTATTCTGTTTGTACTTACGATTTACACAACGTGCCAACTTCACTGGTTTTGGGTTTGTAATTCCCTACTCAAAAATAACAGGAATATTGGAAACTACACCTGCTGTGTCCAGTATCCAGTATGTATTTCACAGTCACACTGGTTGACTTTTTTTTGCTAAAAAGTTACTAAATTGATTTCAACCCACTAAATCGTTTCGAATCGTATCGTTCTAAAAAAATTTTTATTGTGCCTGAACCATATCGGCAACCACAAATATCAAATCGAATCATTGTTAAAACAAAATGTTGCACCCCTATTAATATGTTATATACGGGGACGGCGTGGCGAAGTTGGTAGAGTGGCCGTGCCAGCAATCGGAGGGTTGCTGGTTACTGGGGTTCAATCCCCACCTTCAACCATCCTAGTCACATCCGTTGTGTCTTGGGCAAGACACTTCACCCTTGCTCCTGATGGGTGCTGGTTAGCGCCTTGCATGGCAGCTCCCGCCATCAGTGTGTTAATGGGTGAATGTGGAAATACTGTCAAAGCCCTTTGAGTACCTTGAAGGTAGAAAAGCGCTATACAAGTATAACCCATTTATTTATTTATCATTTACACGAAAAAAACCGAACGTAAAAAAAAAAAATGCTAGCAGACTCAAAAAATGCATCAATTGATTTTGTTTTATTTTGCTCTTTTTTAAATTTTTCCTATCGTTCATAATCTTTATTGAAAGACATGATGACATATGGATAAAAAAAAAAAAAAGCATTTTAAATATTAAATGAATGCTTATGGGAGTCGCTCTATTCTGCTTGAAAAAAAAAAAGTATATATGTAATGTAGTAACAGGCACATTAATAATATTTAATATTTACGTATTTTTATCATTTTAAGCATACACGGCGCATTAATTTCAAAAACGCATCACACCGTTCGCTTTTTTTATACATAATAAAACATCACTTACCCATGCAAGGTCTGCTGTCATTGGCATGCCGACTGATATCATCTTGTTATATTCCCGTTTTAGATGAACAGTGACTCAGAATCCTCACGAAGAAAAGCGGGGGTCGAACCAAGCCTCTTTTTGTGTCGTTCTCGCCATTTCCCGGTCTCAATTGGCTGTCAAAGTGCGCCAACTAGTCAGAATACCTACTCATTCTTTTACTAGCCAGGTGAGAGGCATGATTTATTTATGATATAGAATAAAGTTTGACGAGCAAGGAAACGAGGAAGCAGGTCATCAGTCGATCATGTCAACATTGGCACACACACCAGTGATAACGGCGCCTCTATAAATAGTTTGTCTGCGTTAGCGCTTATAATAACAATATCACTGATACTTGGTTAATATTCAAATGACGAAATGTAAATGGAGTATTGTTTTTGGATGGTTTTTCATTGGGTTTTATGGGCGGAATAAATGACCTCCCACTGGCTCCGCTGTTATTCACGTTTATTTACGAGTTAGAATGCATTAAATAAAAATGATCCATTTTCATGTCTTTCATAATGATTGTGAAGGATATGCAAAATTCCCAAAAAAGTGCAGTTCCCCTTTAAGTCACCCAACTGCTATGAAATTATAAATTGTTCAATAGACAATGTCTGACATTTTTATTTTTGACAGTCCAAAATGTTGACAAGCACATTTAGGTGCTGTGCAATTGCCTTCTTTCTCACATCATGGCCGTGGGTCAGTTTGCACGTACTGTACTTTTCATACATACTAAATAAAGACGCAAAGTAGCGCTCGCAATTATGTTTTATTTTTGGTAAACCAAACGGCTTGTGCAGGAAAATTATATTAGCACCTTATCTTCCCAGTATTGTGGCCGTTCTGATAATGAGCAAATATTCTGCTTATTCATGAATTAAAGACAGACACCCTAAACCTAAATTGATTGTGCTGCTCATTTTGCTCACTAAAGAGACACAGTCCCCTTTGCACACATTTAGTGTTTGTTATAAAGTTTGCACATCATTTATTACATAGAAACCTTTAGTAGATCAGGACCAGCATGTTTCTGTATGTGTGTTTGTGTGTCACCATGAGATCATTCACCAACACTTAAGAGATCCATCCGGCAAACAGCAGCTCGCAGATGTCATCACAGGACTCTTATCACTTCATGATGAATAGAATCCAAAGCGTGCCTTATCTTGTTCTTCCTACTTGGACCGGCGCTGATCGATCCACAGCTTCACCAAAATCAATACAGGATTGCACTTTTCTCCTCCGCTAGGTCTCAATGCACTTTCTGGAGGGAGACAAGTGTATAAAGCACGGCATAGACACTGTTATTTTTAAAGCTGTTAGTAAAATTAAAATTGAGATACAGCAGCTGTGGTATTCAAATGCAATGAAACCAGCAAATAAATGGTCAAATGCGTCACAACACTGCACGCCCATGCCTCTACCCATGCCTCTAGTCATCTCTTTCATTGTCAGCCCCTAACTCAATTAAAGAACTGTAATAGAGCCAGACAGGGAGATATAGATTAATCTGTTAATAGAAGTTGTAGACCGTTTTAACTCTTGCTTGCTGGTTTAACATGATTAACAGTAGGGGGCAAAGGCTGTAGTCACCATCATTGCTGTAGAAACTCGTTCAGTCCGGTAATTTATATTTCACCCCAATCTGATGTTCCATAATTGACAAATATTAAGAGCTTTTTGAATGTGCCTATGACCACAACAAAATTGTTATTACTCTCTCTGATGTTAACCATACCTGACGTATCATAGGAATTTAGTAGGAAATCATATGAAAGGTGCTATATGTAGTTCTGGAATAGTGCTACTTTCCACCAACATGAGTGTGAAACCCCAACAACAACATACAGTGGATCCTCGATATACGAACTTAATTGGTTCTTAAACAGGGTTTGTAAATAGAAACGTTTGCATATTGTAGCAAATTTCTCCATAAGAAACAAGGTAAACTAGGGCTGTCTTCGACTGAAGATTTTCATAGTTGGTCTAATTCGTTATATTTTGCCCATCGTTGATTATCAGTCGAATCTATGACGTTCACCGGTCACTAAGTGTCAGTAACTTCACATTGATGTGCTCTATTACATTCAGATGAATGTTCCAAAGTTCATTAAAAGGTACTTATAAAAGGAATACAGTCTTTTATTAAAGTAAAAGAATTAACATCTCATTTTCAAATGTTTGCACTAACAAAAAAAAGCTAGACCACTGTTTGTGAGGTCCTTGGCTCTGACGTGCAGTGCCAAGAAGACATTAAACTTGACTAAATAGAGGAAGTAAAAGTCATTACAAAGTTTTAGTTTGTGAACATGCAGAAGGATATTACCTTTGCAAAAGCAGAGCAACACCTGCTGGGCGAGGCGGCCCATCTGTTTGTCTAATTTCCAGACAATCAGCCCTACCATGGCCGACTGCGGGATTTCAAATGCTCAAAGGCACCCAATCGCACAAGCTGATATTGAAGACTTGACGTCACACAAGAAATCGGCGACTGCTCTGAGGAAGGCGGAAGAGACAGCCGAAACTAAGATTTATCTCATACTTTCTAAAAACGATTTGTCGACAGACAGGAATGTTTTTCTAAAACTAAAAGAAGACATGTTAAACGCAATGAATTTATCCTCCCAACACACACATAATGTACGCGGGGGCAGGTGGTTAAAATCAGACAATTTGACTTTGAGGTTGGTAGTCGAATCAGACCCATCCGTCTCGAAACTTTGATTATTTGAAAAAAACTTCAAAAATAAACATAAATAATGGTTTCCAGCCTCGACAGAGGTTTATATTTTAGTAAGTGTGTATTCTTTGAACACAATATAAAGTGCTATACAGTATTGCTTATCAAACGAACGTCACAATGGGGTAATGTATGACTTTATCAGGTTTCTATTTAACAACAAAGTCAACAACCATAACTAGCTGTCGTATGCAGCCATCCTACACATTCACACAAACGCTGTCACTGGCCCTCTGATGCACTCAGTTTGAAATCACAAAACTCCTTAACTTTAACAGCCAAGTCAAAACATTAATTTGTAATACAAAATAAAATCAGCTTTATCGTGTCGGTTAATATTCTTGGTGTGCAGCGGAAGAGACATGTATGGGCGCAGGTAGTGTCGACAATGCTGTGGATACTTCCTGAATGATTCAAATTACACATTGTTTTTCCATTGCTTTTCTTTGGACTCATATTGAGCAAGCAAAACCATAAAAATGCTGTGAAAAGGCTTAAAAACATTTAAAAAGCACACAAAGTAGCGCCTAGCACAGTAGCTAACAATATCACAATGTCTGTGCTGCCAGACACAAAATGGCTGCACCTCAAGGCACATAATGGCTGGATGAAACGTTGGTAGACTGAGACAAGCGTTTATTCTGTCGGTGGTTTGTTGATTCAAACATTTGTACAATGAGGGGTTCACAAATGGAGGTTCTCCTGTGCTTACCATGAATTGATTAACGTGGACCCTGACTTAAACAAGTTGAAAAACTTATTCGGGTGTTACCATTTAGTGGTCAATTGTATGGAATATGTACTGTACTGTGCAATCTACTAATAAAAGTTTCAATCAATCAAAAACTCCAAACATATCCTTTGAAAATATGTCCTCTTCTCCACAAATTATTTGAATCACTTTCTGTTTTCTGAATTTTAAAAATCTAAATTCCAAATTGGTAAAAAAACAAAACAAGAGTAACTGCAATAATTGTCCGCCCAGTTTTTAACCTAAGTACTTAATTTGGGGAAATTGCCCCTGTAATAACGCTGTGCATGAGAAAGTAGTATTATGAAAAATTAAGACTGCTTTTGTGTGTGTCCCTCCGTGCTGCTCTGCTTCCCATTGCTGCCACTAACATGTCATCCATGCTTCATGACAGCGTGCAGGCGTTGGCCGGGGATGGTTTGGGACATGGAATACCCCTGGGCCAAACTGGACTGTAAGACGCTTGCTTTGCTTCCTCCTCACTCGGCATGACGGCCAGCCACAGCCCACGACATCTGTTTGTTCATTTAGCTCACCCCCAGGCCTTACCACCACCATTATTAGATACCTGTGGACACTGCATGCTTTAGCGTCAAACCCTACCAGGGGTCCACCTAAGTACATATGCTGCATGCAATGTGCTAAGTGGCCCTGCAGTGGTTCACTATTTTACTAGTAAAGGGGGGGGGGGGGGGTCTTGCCTCCTTTTCCTCTTTTTGCCATCTTAATCAGTCATTAACCTTCACACTTCTACTCGTCCTCACCAGCATCCTGTCCTCATGCATGAGTTAGTCCATCAACACTCCATTCACCCGAATGTTAAATCATCTTTAGATGAAGAGCTCCTGTGGCCTGATATGCTTTTACACTAAAACTCTGTTAAGCTTTGTAGTGTGTCCCAGCCTGTTGTTGCCATGTGAACAGCCCACCGTTAATGCTTTGGGTTCCAAAACATTTGAGGTCCTGCAAATGGCACGATTCATCAGACCTAAATGGCCTCTAAAATATCTGTGACTCTCAATTAACCTTGAATGAAGCTTCGGTGACAACTAACCCGTACGTCTCATGCGCACTGCGACTTCAGCGAGTGTTGTGTGTCTGTCCACTGCTGTCTCACATGATGCTCTACTCTTTTTCTTTTTCTAGATTAAAAATGTCTTAATGGTCCAAATACTGTATATGATCAAGGTAAGCACCCGGGTCAGAGCACAAGCTTATTTTGGTCCAGCGGCCAAACGACCCATCGCTCGTTCATGCATCCTGGCTGTTATACCCTCCCCCTTCTTTTTTCCCCATCCACTACTAACCGATCTTTATTTACTGATCACACTGACAAAGGGAAGGGGACAGCGAAACCAGGCTGTTTATTCGGTGGGTGTCCTCCTGTCGAGGCCAGGCTGGTAATTGAGAGCGGTGGCGGCAATTAGCACCTGACTAAGTAGCAGCATGAACAATACGGCTACACTTCTGGCCCTTGCTTCTGCATGCGGAGCACCTTTTATCTTGTTCCCCGGCAAACACTTTCCTCCATTCTTTTCAATCCGCATCCCCCTCCCCCTGCTTTTCCTCCTGTTGGAGTGTGCCTGTTTGCCTGAGGCAGACTCTGAGGCCAACACCTGGCGTACTGGAAGACATCTTTGTCATGTGGCCTTGTTTGAACTGCCACAGAGGGTACCAGTGGGACAGTGGGGGACACTTCAAGACTCTTTTCTTTTGCTTGCGTCCCCTCTGTTCTGTCCCTTAGCTGTTTCCACCTGAAACAAACCGTCGGAGGAGGGGCAAAGCTGGAGCTGGAAATGCTGGGTCTGAGGCCCCGTTTACACTAAGCCGGATAAGGTAATCCAGGGTAAATCACACCTAACCTTATTTGTGTCCATACACAACAATGCCACCGTTTAACAATGCCCCCCTCCGTCCGCCGGCGCAACGCGACCTAGTACGCATGCGCGGAAAATGCACACGTCATAGTCATCTCCGGTGTTGCTTTGTGTGCAAGTTCTTAAATGTAACTTATCCATCCATCCATCTTCTTCCGCTTATCCGAGGTTGGGTCGCGGGGGAAGCAGCCTAAGCAGGGAAACCCAGACTTCCCTCTCCCCAGCCACTTCGTCCAGCTCTTACCGAGGGATCCTGAGGCGTTTCCAGGCCAGCCGGGAGACATAGTCTTCCCAACGTGTCCTGGGTCTTCCCCGTGGCCTCTTACCGGTCGGACGTGCCCTAAACACCTCCCTAGGGAGGCGTTTGGGTGGCATCCTGACCAGATGCCCGAACCACCTCATCTGGCTCCTCTCCATGTGGAGGAGTAGCGGCTTTACTTTGAGCTCCTCCCGGATGGTAGAGCTTCTCACCCTATCTCTAAGGGAGAGCCCCGCCACCCGGCGGAGGAAACTCATTTCGGCCGCTTGTACCCGTGATCTTGTCCTTTCGGTCATAACCCAAAGCTCATGACCATAGGTGAGGATGGGAACGTAGAACGACCGGTAAATTGAAAGCTTTGCCTTCCGGCTCAGCTCCTTCTTCACCACAGCGGATCGATACCACGTCCGCATTACTGAAATTCCTTAAATGTAACTTATCTGAACAATATCCAGCGTTGTGGTATTTCAATTAACTGAAATTCAGTGTGCTGTGGGGCCCTGTTGTAGTGAACCACACCTGAGCCATCATAAATTAATCAAATCTTTATTAGACACGTAAACAATGTGATAAAGAATATTTTACATCAATCAAACTAGGGATCTAGATATCTGGTCAGGACACTCCTCACTCTTTTACCTTCACCTTCATTGTCCATTCGTTTTTGGTGACTTTATATACTCTGGACCTAGACGTCGAGTTGGCGACATACATGGCGGACAATAACTGATACAGTCTGCTTTGCCGGTCCAAATGCATTCGCCGTTTTCCTCGACGGCCAGGTAATACAAAGCACAAGCTACCTTTTTTATCACATCCACGGGAGCTCGCATTCTTGTTGTCTCTCCTTCGACAAATGGACAAAGTTTTTCGCTAAGTAGAATCACAGCTGACCCGGCCGGACATTGGAAAGTTCTCTTGCCGTCTGAGAAGTGTTGTATCCGAAATAGCTGCAATCGCTTTCTCTTAAGGTATTCATGTGTGATTTCCACAAGCGTAGAAGAAGGAGAAACACGGGCACGTCTGGATGACTCGCCTTCATATTTCCAGTGGTTACCTCCGAGTTACGAAACCGCTTTATTATGAAGCTGGCTGTGGTGCGTTCTTTCTGACGTCACTTCCTGTGTGGGCGTGGTCTTTCTGGCGTCACTTCCTCTCCGAACTCACTTTGTAAACGATCAATGAGTCCATACAAAGCTAAGTGCCGAAGATTCAAGAATTACACGGCGCACTTACCCGTGTAAAAATTTGTCCGAGGAGGGGGACCTTAAACGATGGTTTAGTATGGATAAAACGGGGCTTAGGCTAAATAATTATTCGTTTAAGGGGTTAAAACGACTTAGTGCAGACATGGTCTGAGGCCCTGTCCACACGGGAACGTTTTTATTGTACGGTTACGGCCTTTCAACTATATAGCAATGGCTTGCTGGGTGCCCTGAGTTAGTGTCAGTTTTTCAAGAGCGAGTCCCATGGAACTATCCAACAACGCCACCTTGTCGATGTCATGTGGACAAGCAAACCACTACTTCTTTGCCATGAAAATTCATTCTTGCATAAGATCACACCAGCAACCACAGTCATTAAGCAGCCCATTGTGAGTGCAGAATTTTTTAATGGCCCGCTAAATGGATAGGGAAGCCTGAGTGGGTTAACTGCACCGCAATCAACAACAAATGATGCTTTTTCCTGTCCATCATTTGGCTTTGTGGCACTTCAATCAGACCATGTAATGAGTGTTTACTGTAGGAATTAGTAGATGAAGAATACAGGAATGCAGCATATGAGCTGTCCATGAGGCCGTTCCCCATTTTTAACTGAACCCGTCCCTTTTTTCATATTCATATGCAGATTTGAGAATGTTTAGAAACCCACCGTCCAACCCCATTTTACACACTCCTCCCCTTTTGGTCGTTTACAATGCACACACTCAGCGTTTCATCCAAAGGCCGGCCCCTGGATGCTGCCGGTGTCCACTGTGCTGCTGAGTGTCTGTTACTTTGGCCATCTGCCGTTCCTTTTTAACCGCTGCAACTCGAGATGCCTCGCAAAAAAAATGGCAGCAAATAAAAGGGTAGGGAAAGAAAATAGGCAACCAGATGCTATCCCAACAAAGCCGAGAAGTTGTTTAAACCCGCGTCATGGGGCAGAGGCGGGCAGGGGGCCCGCGGGCCAACTAAGGAAGTCAGGGCGGCACTCACAACATTTGATTGAACATTTCATGCCCACCTCCCTGCCTATTCCATAATTGTAAGTACACAGCCTTCTGGGAACAAAACAATATTTGACAAAGAAGAGCTCCCACGGTTCACAACAAGAGTTTAATACACCAGTTTATTTCCATTCAAAGCATTCTTTTTTTAAACTGTAGTAACAAAGGTTGTTGTTTTTTTTGTCACCTAAGCATCTTGGAAATGTAGAAAAAACTGTTTCTTCTTTAACACGCTCTACTTTTCCACAGCATGTGAAAACAGCATGACGTGTAATAAAAAGGTTTGACAGTGGAACCTCTAAAGTCCAGCGTCCACTAAGGTGTTACCGTTCGGAATTTGACCCAAAAAAATATTCTAGCATCAAAAGTTTACATTTGCATCTTTTGATTTTTCTTGGCCACATTTAGGCTTTTTTGCAACACTTCTTCCAAAAGATGGACAACTGTCATGGGTGAAGCAATACATTTAGTACTAGTCCTTTTATCCTCAGTTATAAGAGTTATTTTTTTGGCTTACTTACATTTACTTTCAAACAAATAGCCTCAAGAAGAAGAGAGAATGGAGAACATAAAGCCAAAGTTACATGAAATGAGCTTGTTGACAATGTTGGGGGCGATTCTACAACCAATTCAATGACCTCCCCACCCATACAACACAGGGGGGCGCTGATTCCCCACATACAGGTGGATTAACAATAACTATTTTGCCCACTAGGGTTGTCAAAAGTATCGATACTTTGATACCAGGTCAATACCAACATACAACAATTAGTATAGTTCCTATCAGAGACTGTGCAACACGTTTTTTTTGGTGGGCCGCGCCAATTCTCAGAGCGTGAACACTGCATCAGACTCGGAGAAGAATGCCTGCTGTCTTAAAAAAAAATGAGCAAGTGTTTTTATATAATTATGTATTTGTGGAAGGCTGTCACGTCACAAATGCGGATTTGGTGTGTCCATTTCTCCCTTGCGCACAAACCAATGTATAATGTAAGTGAGGCATCGCTTGGTAACTTGCACCATACGCTTCACAACAAACCTGTTACACGCCTGCTTCGCCAGAGAAAGACATTGCAGAAGAGGTCTGTGTTGCCTCTTAATCGATGTATGCCTTAAAGGTGAAATGACAGAAGGACATGAGAGAGTACAGTGCGGCTTACGTCATGCACTCATTTAATCAAATACAAGCAGAAATGAAAGTACATGTGAGAGCAAAAAACCTCCAGAAAGTTGTTACCTAACCTTTATCGCTTCCATAAGTGTTAAGAAAACAGCTTTGAAAAACTTTTTTTTTGTCGTTTTGGAAAATATGTAAAGCAGGGATCTTCAGAATGGGGCCCAGGGGCCATTTACGGAACACAGCTCTTTTTTTAATGGACCCATAGAACATTAAAGAAATTAAATAAACAAAATTGGAATATAGACCAATAATGTTCAAGGTAATGAAAACAACCTGAAATGTTGATACTAATTACAAATACAAACTCAAAGATTGGTCTTTAAATATGTGGTTTAGCCTTTTCATTAGCCATTTCATCACACATGACATGATTATGTCATGCCACAACCATATTGAGTTTATTAAGAACACTTTTGTCAGTTTGTTTTTTTAAAACTTTTTTAATGTAAAACAGTTGACTATTTATGAGAACATTTTCTGCACATTATTGTTAGTTTTGGTGTAATGTGAGGATATACAACACTGCAGTTCTTTTTTTAAATATATAGTTAGCTCTTAACAGCTGCTACTGCAATTTAAATGATGCGCAAAAAGACACTCAAGCACAGTAATCTTAAATACAAAACCAGTGAAGATGACACGTTGTGTAAATCGTAATAAAAACAGAATACAATGATTTGCAAATTATTTTCAACTTATATTCAATTGAATACACTGCAAAGACAATATATTGAATCTTTTTTGCAAATAATCATTATAATCGTTATAATTTAAGGGCAGCAACACATTGCAAAAAAGTTGGCACAGGGGCATTTTTACCACTGTGTTACATGGCCTTTCCTTTTAACAACACTCAGCAAATGTTTGGGAACTGAGGAGACCAATTTTTGAAGCTTTTCAGGTGGAATTATTTCCTTTCCTTGCTTGATGTACAGCTTAAGTTGTTCAACAGTCCGGGGTCTCCGTTGTAGTATTTTACGCTTCACAATGCGCCACACATTTTCAATGGGAGACAGTACTGATCGTCGTAATTATGACACGCTGTCACATTCAGATCAAGTGCTGCTACGCTTGAAAAGAAGACACGAGTGTATGATAATCAGTTTGGAATAATCACAAGGAAGCAACACCACACAAAAGTTATGCTAATTAATTGTATTGATTTATATTACATATACGGACTGTCTGATTGTGGCGGTCCGCTCCCTGTATGATCAGTGTCAGAGCTTGGTCCGCATTGCCGGCAGTAAGTCGGACCTGGTTTCAGTGAGGACATGGACTCTGCCAGGGCTGCCTCTTTTCACCGATTGTGTTCATAAATTTTATGGACAGAATTCCTAGGTGCAGTCAGGGCGTTGAGGGGATCGGGTTTGGTGGCTGCAGGATTAGGTCTCTGCTTTTTGCAGATGATGTGGTTCTGATGGCTTCATCTGGCCTGGATCTTCAGCTCTCACTGGATCGGTTCGCTGCAGAGTGTGAAGTGACTCGGATGTCCGAGTCCATGGTTCTCGCCCGAAAAAGGGTGGAGTGCCATCTCCGGGTTGGGGAGGAGATCTTGCCCCAAGTGGAGGAGTTCAAGTACCTCGGAGTCTTGTTCACGAGTGAGGGAAGAGTGGATTGTGAGATGTTGTGTGGCGTCTTCAGTAATGCGGACACTGTGTGGATCCATTGTGGTAAAGAAAGCGCTCAGCCGAAAGGCAAAGCTCTCAATTTACCGGTCGATCTATGTACCCATCCTCACATATGGTCATGAGCTTTGGGTTATGACCGAAAAGACAAGATCACGTGTCCAGGCGGCCAAAATTAGTTTCCTCAGCCGTGTGGCGGGGCTCTCCCTTAGAGATAGGGTGAGAAGCTTTTTTATTCGGGAGGAGCTCAATGCAAAGCCTCTGCTCCTCCACATCGAAAGGAGCCAGATGAGGTCGTTCGAGCCTCCCTGGGGAGGTGTTTAGGGCACGTCCGACCGGTAGGAGGCCCTGTGGAAGACCCAGGACATGTTGGTAAGACTATAGTTGTGTCCCAATTCAGGGTCTGCATCCTTCGAAGGGCAAATGCGAAGGCCGCTTACATCACAAAGCTGCGCGAAGGCTGTCCCAATTCATTAAAATTCGAAGGCTCCTCCAAATGCAGCCGACGAATGCGCCCTCATTTTCCCTGTTTTCGGAGGATGCACCGCACCTATCCTTTGTGGCCTCCCATATCCCAAGATACTTTGCGCGCCTTTGTTCAACCCGGATCTTTTTGACGATGCCGGAAAATACAAGCAGTGGCACCAGCAGCGGCAGCGAATACACTTTCAAATGAAGTATCCTCCGCAGGCTAGAATGTCCCATTTAACAACGGGTGACGCATCCTTCGGAGGTGCCTCCGAAGGTCCAGCCTTCTGAGGCTGCGTAGGCCGGGTCCTCCGAAGGATGCAGACCTTGAATTGGGACACAGCTTATGTCTCCCGGCTGGCCTGGGAATGCCTCTGGATTCCTCGGGCGGAGCTAGACGAAGTGGCTGGAGGGAGAGAAGTCTGGGCTTCTCTGCTTAGGCTGCTTCCCCCACGACCCGACCTCGGATAAGCCAAAAAGATGGATGGATGGATGAATGTTTTATTTTTAATACATTTGTATAAAAAAGAGAAAAAAAATCACATTGTCATTATGGGTTTTTTTTAGGACAAAAATTAATAATTCCATTTTGGAATAAGGCTGTAGCATAACAAAATGTGGAAAAAGTGAAGCACTGTGAATACTTTGCGGCTGCTCTGTACAGGTATATTACTACTTTAATTTAATTTAATTGACAAGACACAAAAACACTTTAAAGCACCATTTTTTTCTGGCTAGAACCACGACTGGGTCCAGCGTTTTATTGTTTTGACGTTTTCCATTGGTTCATTAATTTTCACACCTGGATGGCAGTTAAGAATGTCAAATGCTACTTGAAACAATAGAAATGAATTCATAAAGGCGGCGGTTTGACAAACTCCCAGATTATTTTTATTTGTATTATTGATTTGTGCCCTGGCAAAGACTGCGTTTGACCTCAGAGCTTCCACTATCTGCTTCATCCTATTAACAGAAAACGAAGGTTCTAGCTGTGATTGCTGGCTCAAGTGGAACATTTTGGTTTGAGGGGCGAATGCATGCATGAAAATGTCCTCAGAGATCAGTTGACCAATCATATCATGCTTGCCACTGCTCTTTCTCCAATCATCAAGTTTTTTTTTTTAAACTCTCCTTTGTTTTGCAAACATGTCACCTGCAGGTTCCCTCTCCAGCAGCACAAACACCGAAGTCTCCGCCACCACTGCATCATCGACAGACCCTGTTGACCAGGTTTCTCCCAGCATGCCCCGCGCCGCAAGGAACCGAGTTTCTGGAAAACTTCGCAGATCGGCGAGTGCAATAAGCAAATCGTCCAATTAAATGTTCAAGTGCGGCATTGTAATTCTTGAAGAGCGGCGACTGCAAGAGCTTGGTAGCTTGTTTGTTTTTAATCTCACCCATAACTGGAGGGCAATGCAATGTTTAATTTAAGTGTCAATTTGTGTGGGCATTCCCTCTAAGACCAACACGAGCCTTGCGTTCAGCCACTTTGACTGTGGTGTCTTATGGAAATATGAGAAGTGTCTTTTTTCTTCTTTTTTTTTACTGTTGTCTCCTCTAATGCATTGGGGGAAGAGCACTTTCTTGGAAATGGGACTCCTTTATTGCAACTCTTAATGTAACAGCACTGATGACATAGATCAGCTTGTCTTTCATTTATAAACCAATCCGCCTCGCTCTTTTCCTTTTTTGCATTCGTGTCGAACGTGCCCCTTGTGCAAAGTGGGGCCCTCTGCACCAGCTGCCAACAAGTGAAGTAGCAGCACATGCAGTTTTTAAAGACAGAGTGGGCAATCGGTGACATCTTTCTAACTTGAGTGGAACTGAAAAGTTTGCTGGGATTCTTTTTCCTTTTTTTAACCACTCTAAATTTCCTTTTTAAACGGATTCAAATAGATTTTGTCATGATTTGATTTATGCAACTATGCTGGAATGAGAAAAGACTGCGTTTGTAATTGCATTGTGATGTTGTTAACATAGGCTCGTGTCCGGTAATTGAATAAGTCCCTCCTGTCTCTTTCCTCCTCGATTAGTTTCCCTGTCCTCTAACATCGACATTCCAACATTCCGGCCATTGATTTTTTTTTTCTTTCCTTTTTTTCTGTGCACTCTTTCTTCTTCCCTATATGAATTTAATTTCCCCCAATTTCTTCAATGTAAATAGAGAGTCCTATTTGATGAATTATTGTTAATGTTGTGTTGGTGTGTATTGTAAAACTACTGCAAGAGCCTCAGGTGAATCTTAGCACCAAGCACTGATGAGTGTGTTTGTGTGTGTGCACATTGTGTGTGAGACATTTTCTCCCAGTGCCTGTGTAACGTCTGGTCCTCCGTGTGAGACAAAACACGGACGCCCTTTTGTCACGACTGTGTTTGCATCCCCTGTGACCCCACAACAAAAACAACAGCAGATGGATTTCCAATGGCGGGGTTCTCTTAATTGTAGGTGCTGCGCTTTTCCCTTTTTGTCTTCACCTGTGAACGGAATCAAGTGGCTCCGTCTCCTCCCCATTCCCATGATCCCCTTTGCCCCCGTCTCGCCGCCAGGTTGAGTTTGACTCGGGATGCCTGAGGTGAGCTCCCACAACTCTCCTAGCAACGGCCAAGCTGGCACTCTCGCCTCTCCCCAAGCTGCTCATGTTGCCATGGCAGCCAGGTGATTCCCCCACATACATACATAGGTGCCCTCTGAGGACTTCCGCCCGGACTGCAACCCTATCCCCATGTGGTCGCATTAAAATGCCTTACTTTTCCACTGCTCCTCCTGGCTCGTCTCACCTGTTGTGTTTGCTCATGTGGGATGCAAACAGCAGCTACACAATGTTTGTGCGTCTTCTGTTTGGAAGAATGTCTACACTGTAAAAATGTTCATTGTAAATTCACAGCAAATATACTGGCTAATAATTGCGTTACTTTCACAGTAGCATTTGCTGTAATATACTGTGAAATCACAGTTAATTGCTGTGAATAGAAGGGTAATTTTTTTTACAGGCATGTGTTGTAATGTTGCAGTAGCTTGATTACAGCATTTTATTGTGGAATAAGGGTATCGTCATTTTTACAGTCGTGTTGTAATGTTATGGTAACTTCTGATTACAGTATTTTACTGTGAAATAAGGGCATCGTCATTTTTACAATCATGTGTTGTAATGTTACAGTAACTTTTATTTACGTTTTTTTACTGTGAAAATAACAGTTAATTGCTGTGAAATACAAGGTTATTGTAATTTTTACAGTCATGTGTCGCAATCTTCCAATAACTTTTGATTACAGTGTTTTACTGTGGGGGAAAAAAATACTGTAAATCATGGTACATTTTTACAGTGTACAGTAGATGTCGGTCACATTAAGGGTTTTTATTCCACTTGAATCTAAAGATTGTAGGAAAGTGATGTCTGTGCACTATAGTCATTACAGGTGGACCAAGATGAAAGCAAATGTCTTTTGTGATTAAATTGATTGGAGGTTAGTTCTCCTTTTTAGCCTTCCTTGTACATCGCATCAAATTTGAACTTTTAATATAAATATATGAACGCCTGTAATATTATCTTTTTTATATATACAAGAGCGAGCAGGGATTTCCAAGGGAAAAAAGTGGAGGATTTTAGCATCAACATATCAAATTGTTTTTAACGGCTTGCTACCTTTATTAGAAATGTAAACATTGGAACATTTCATTAAATGCAGTTTTAAATTGTATGTCTTTCTTTCTCTTCCTTCAAAGATGATGATGATGTGTAACCTCTGATTTGCTGCTTTAGTGTGTGTGCGTGAGTGTGTGTGTTATAGGCTGTCACCATGAGCTTTCTGACCCGGCCCAGCAGCAGCAGCAAGGGTAACCTGACCCTGCGCCCATCTGTCTCCCCTGCTGCTCAGCCCCGTTTAGACGAGGCCCTGCATAATGGAGCCTCACTGGGAGGTGCAGGTGCAATGGCTGCAGCACCTTCAGGTGCACCGCCTCGCCTTTTTACACATTGGACGCCAGAAAAGCACTTGACCGTAATTTGAGCCCTAAAACGCAGTGGGAGAAAGCGCCCTATGTTACCTCATTTTCACTCCAGGAGATTTAGGGCTGCATGTCCTGGACCCTCTGAGCGCTTCTCTGCCATTATATGATTTCATAAGTTACACTACTGGATGATGGCTACCCCCCTGCCCCCACCATCACTTCATGCTAAAGAGTAATTTTCGATGAGACACCTCCAGAGGCAATAATCGAGTATTAATCACAACTTGCAAATGACTTGCAGGTTCTGCAGGTCACTTGACACACGCATTAAATTAGCTGCCAAAAACTGAGCTGCATGATTTTTCCAAAGCAGATGTTTTACTGCACTGAGGTGACTTCTAATCCAACAAGTCTTTGTCCTCCTGTCATGTCCTGATATTGTAGTAAGGACTACATTTATCAATAGCCATTAAGTGCTGCACTCTCTATTGGGCCACTGGAGCTGCAAGTTACAATATATATATATATATATATATATATATATATATATATATATATATATATGTCCATCCAAATATATGTAATATATTTATTTATTTGCATAGGCTCTCTAATATTTATTGCTTAAAATTGCTTTTTTCGTACATCACACTTCCTGTTGTATATCTGGATTGTTGTGTATGTAATTCATACAAGTGCATCATAAATAAATATTTGAATACAGAGGAAAAAGTTATGACTTCAGATTTGAGTTCTATCCAGACTAATCAAAGGCTAATTCGTTTTTTTAAATGTATTTAGTTCATTTAAATAAGCACAAAACCAGTAGTTTGCAATGTTAAACGTTTTGAAATTGTTTTCAACTTGGTGTTTTAAACCTGTGAGATGTAATCATCAATTGGATTACAAAGTCAATTTCTTGAATTATTTTCCGCTGCTAAATTCATAGAATATTTTTAAATGAACTTTTTTAAATCAATTCTGATTTGTTAAGATGCACCTATAGTTTATTATTTATTTATTCAACTTCTTAACCGAGTCTAATCATTTTAATCGGCTTGTTTACAAAAGTGCCATTTTTAAATTCTTGCAAAAACACCCAAGATATGCAAGGTTGTTTTTTAAATATATTTTGTTGCTATTATTTAGAAGTGAAAAGAGACCAAAGTTTCATTTTGAAAATATTTTTTATTATCACTTTTTTTTCCATAGACAACAACAATATACACATACAATCAAAGCGCTATAAAAGCCAACATTTAGGAAAAATAACGTCCTTAAAAAAGATTGCATCTAAGTTAAGAGCTTTGCGTTTTTTTTCTTCTTTTTTTCCAAGAGCTGTGAAGATTGATGATTAAAAGCCGACCACGACACTTTATCACAACTCATAAATTGGACAATTTAAAAAAAGAAGAAATTTGGCTATACAACAAAAAGTTACAACAAACAACAATAAGTTACATAAAATAATTAAGAATAAATAAATAAATATGATGACAAAAATATTGCAACAATCTTCAATTATGATGATAATAATAAAATGTGCCAGCATTGAAAAGAAAAATGTTGACTTTAAGGCAGGTGTACAGCAGGATTTGGATGAATATGAACTACACTAAAGGCATTTGTGGTTCTACTTTAACAACAATCCTTCAGTCACACTTTTATTAAGACACTTTCTTGTTGTCTTTTTTACCAACAAAAAGCTACAGTGATCTTTTTTTTTTGTCTTTTTTTTTTCTGAAGAAAACATTTCTTAGGTCTAGAAGCTATCATTGAGTACATGTGCTGTCCTAGAAAAATACCCTTTTATAACAGTCAAACTATATAAGCTCATTTTGAGAAATGGAGCATATCTCAAAATATATGAAATATTGGAACAATCACTGATTGGCATGATGGGGGAAACTCATAACATACAAACTTTTTTTTAATTTTTTCCTCCCCAAAGGCACAACGAGTTCTGTGTTCAGCAGGCGGGCCTCACCGGCATCTGGAGCAGAATCACCTGGCGGTTCTCCGACGGGTGGCACTTGTTGATGTGGCGGGTGAGTCCCGGGGAGCTGTAGAGCGTGGCGGGGCAGTACTTGCACGGGTAGGTCTGGGAAGAATGCATGAGCCGGAGGTGCCGCTCCTGGCCCGCCTTGCTGGTGAAGCTCTCCCCGCACACGGGACACAGCAAGCGGTCGACGGGGCTCAGGTTGAGGGGGCTTTGGTTTGAGGCGTCCTCCGGAACCGGAACCGGAACCGGCTCGACTTCTACAACTTTCTTCTGCAGGACTTGGTGTCCCATGATGTGTTTTCTTAGGTACGCCTGGCGCTTGAACCTCTTCCCGCAGAAGTGGCAATCATACGAGCCGTCTTCGGACCCGGACTCGGACAGACCCGGACTCGGGGTGTCTCGGTCGCTGATGGCGTCTTTGGCTAATTCTTCTGAGGCGGGTTTGACGCCCGGCGCCGCTTGCCCGGTTCTGGGCTTGTGCCAGCGGCGATGCGATGCGAGGTTGGCGGGGCAGCTGAACATCTTATCGCACTCGGGACACCGGTACTCGACTCGGACGATCCGGGAGCACTTGTGCTGCGCCAGGGAGAAAGGGTCCGCGTACGCCTCCTTGCAGAGCTGACACACGAACTCCCCTAAAAGCTTGTTGGTTCCGGGCTTGACCTCCACCGGACCTTCTTTGATTTTCAGCCCGAGCACCGGCGACGTGGTCATCTCGTCTTCAAAGTTGAGCTTTCGGATGGCTTTGGGTTTCTTGGCGGCGGCTTTGGGTTTGTCCGGTGCGGGTCTTTTGGTGGTCGCGCGGTTGCTCGGTACCGGCACAGCACTCCCGATGCTACTATTAATGTGACTGCTGGTGGTTCCACTCCGGCTGCTGTTGCTGGTCCCGATCTTCAAATCGACCGGCGCGTAAAGGAGGTGGTCCAACCCGGAGAGAGACGCCGGTGTCGGGAATGACTCAGCGGAAATGGGCGAGCCCAGATTGAAACTTCGCTCGAATAAATGCTCCTTGCTGACGGGCCGGGTCGGGCTGTACAAGGCCTGGCACGCCGTCCCGGGGTTACCGAACTGGGCCGGCTTCTCCGTTTTTGGCACCGGGGATGCGGCGGCCGCCTCGGATGCCGCGCACACCGGCAGGGAAGGCTGCGTCTGACCCGGGAAGGCAGCATGGCTTTGGCCGGGCTCCTGGAAGTCATCCTCTTCCGGCCGAGTCCTGTAGGAAACATGCGCGCACTTTTTGTTTCTTTTCACCAGGAATCCTTTGGGCATCTTGTATAGTCGGGAGCGGCGAGTGAAGGCACTTGGAGGATTACGGATGGTTGGAAAACAACAACACCTTGTTTTTTTTTTGTTTTTTTTTAACCTCCCCCGCTCTATGGACCCTTCTGGTGCTGTTTTCGTCTCCGAGGCATAGCTGCACTCTTTTTATGCCGGAATGATGCTATTGTTCTCGCAGCATCCCCGACCAATCAGAGGCCGGGAGTGGCGTGTGGGAGGGAGGGTCCAGACCCCCCGTCCCCTCCCCTCAGCCCATGCTTTGCTGGATTTCGTTGGAGGATGTGCAGATAGCTCAGCAGATGCAATGGCGGTTTATTGCATTAATGTGCGCGCCCTGCCCCTCCCAGACGCAGGCACACGCCGGGGACCCCTCCTCTTTTTACGGTCTGATGGCTCCCTATACAAATGCACACGTGCCGTGGCTTTGTGGCTCTCATTTTGGGAGAGAAAAAAAAAAAGGGGGGGGGGGGGGGGTTTAAAGGAAACATCTAACATAACAAAAATGAAAATATGTTTTTTTGTTGTTGCAGATTTCCACTTTTACGCACGAGCTTGTATATCAAACTACTTTTATTGATCTTTTTATATTGGGGGAGGAGGGGGCTTTTTTAATAAATTGTTTTTGTTTTGTTTTTTAAAGGACGCGTGTCTTTCTCGGTAGTTTAACCCCACCTATAAATCAGACATCTCGCTGCATACATAAGTAATAAGAAGACCCTCTGGTCTTTGTGCACAATGGTGACGTCTGCGCGTCTTTAAAATATCCATGACTTGTTTTGTGTGCTCGCGCGTGCACTTAGCAATCTGCCCCAAATGTGACATAAATAAAACAAATTGCACCGTAAAGTTTATAAATCTTTTAAATGCTGACTTTGCACAAGCCCAAACGCATATATAGTCTCCTCCCCCAACATGTACATTTTATCTTTTCATGTCATTTTATTCATTTGGAAAAACATTTTGCCGCATAAAAGCCATATAGGTTGCATCAGTGCACCACTTGGCAGAGTGCTGCATTCTTTTTCCCTTTCAGTCGGCAGACCGGGGAGGAATTAATCTCCATCGTCGTACATTGTTCCCCTCATTTGCATAAAGCTGCAGTATGACCAAGTCAAATAATTACACAATCGGTGAGCCTGCAGGCCTGTGCGCCTTCCTCTCAATGGGCCCCTGTGTGTGTGTGTGTGTGTGTGGGTGTGTGTGTGTGTGTGTGTGTGTGTGTGTGTGTGTGTGTGTGTGTGTGTGTGTGTGTGTGTGTGTGTCACACCTGCCTGTGGCACACACTGCTATTTTCCTTAGTTTGCTGTTAACTTATGCTTAAACTTATTTATTTGCACTGTTTGTTTTTTAGCAGTGCTCTTATCAAAATATATTATTTTTCCCCCTGCATTTTCTTTTTACTACAACTATCATGTTCATATGTTTGCCATGTAAATGTATCATTGATTTTTTTTAGACTTTGATGGTATTTTAACGAGTTCCCCTTTCCACCGTGCGCGTCAGGCCTCGGCTACCAGTGCGCATGCGCAATATTTGCTCAGTGGCGCGTGCTGCCGGGCTAGTATACGGGCGGCGAGGGCGCCTAATTAGCATACAGCTGCCAGCCAGCAGCCATCTCTCCAGCCTGTTGTCATCCTGCTTTTTCCTTTTTTTGCCTCTCGGCTGACTTCACTTTAATTGCTACTTTTGAAGGTACACCTTTTAAATTGTTAATACAACGTTTTAATCATGTGTTGTGTAAATATTTGTAAAAGCCCCAAATAAATCGCGCCAGGTTGTTGTATACAGACTACATTGTTTCGAGCTATAGCTGCCACAATACAAATTGACTTCCACTAATGGTGGCCAAAGTTCATTTTTTTGTGAGCCTTCGTTCTGTAAAGCTGGAAATTATGACTTGGTTCTGTTTTCCTGTTCAGTTCAGTCCACTTCAGTTTCAGTTTATTTCGAACATGCATTTGATACAATGTAATGCATCACATATTTCCAGTTTCATTACAGCATCTCCAAAAAGGAGCATAGGAAGAAGAAGAATTTATTTAATCCTACCCCTTTTCATTTTTTTTTCGAAATATTTTCAGAACCTACTCGTTTTTATTCATGCATATAATCATTGGTAGCAGTTGTACATGTTCACCAATGTATTTGTAGGAAATATTCAAAAACATTAATAATAATTTCATTTGGTTCGTACTTTGACAGTGAGATCCTAATTTTGAATTTTCTCTCACCTAAGAAATTGTGTGGCACACACAAATTTGCAGAGACTGCAAATAACCTCCATGCAAATCAACTCTATTTTAATAGCAGAGATTACTTTTTTTTTTTTTAAAGATTATTAGTGATGGTTCAAAAAGTCGATTCACATACAAATTGTGATTTTTAATTATACCGATTCTGATTCAATTCATAATTTTCAAGAAGCGATAAAAAAAATAAAAAAATTCTTTTTTTGTTTGTTATATTTATTATTTTTTAAAGAATACATGTTTTGGTAAAAAAAAAAAAAAAACACAAAAAAAAACATTAAGCTACTATTATTGATGTTGCTTTGATAAATGTTTTGGTTTTACTTTTTTTTGTATTGTATATGTATGTGTTCTCAATTCACAATTTAACCACGTCTCAATCGGGCCAAACTGGAGATCAGCCTCCCTTAGATATTTTAAGAAATGCCCCCATATTTCTTAAAATATTACAGAACAACTATTCGATGTCAGCCTATTTTTTCCAATTTAAAGAAATAAATAATATTTCTGATCCAACAGGTGTGGTAGGGAGACACTGCAGCCTTCCAGTTAAGCACAATTAGCCTTCTAGCAACAAAAAAAAAATAGTGAATGTCACCAGATGCTTTTTGGATTTGCTGAGAGAAGATAACAGAGGAGCTACCCCAAATACTCCATTTAGAGGATTCGGTTTGATCCTTTCACCAATTAATTGAATCAATTCAAACAAGTTGAAAAACTTATTCGGGTGTTACCATTTAGTGGTCAATTGTACGGAATATGTACTTCACTGTGCAATCTACTAATAAAAGTTTAAATCAATCAATCAAAAACCAAAGACAAAGTATTAAACATATGTATTAAGTTAGCTGGAGACTGTTGACACCAATCATACGATTCAGATATTCCATTGTACATCCGAGCTAGTTGAACCTTGGCATAATAAGTACGACGTATTAGCTTGCATTGGATGAGGCTGTGTATTGCACAAATAGAAGACTGTTGCCATTTCTAATACAAAGTAGCATACACTTAATTTGTCAGTAGACTCACTATAACCGCTAAAAACTACAATACAAATGGCGGTGGAAGACGCTGTGGAAGTGGAGCCATGTATATAAGACTGCCTACAAAAATAGCACATCCTGAGAAACAGTCAGAAAGCGGCTTGAAAATGGTCTTCAAAACATAATCTATGCAAAATTTTGACCAAAGGACAGTGCATCCGGAAAGTATTTACAACGCTTCACTTTTTTCCATATTTTGTTATTGTTATTATATATTTGTTATTCCAAAATGGAATACATTCATTTTTGTCCCCAAAATTCTACAGACAATACCCCATAATGACAATGTAAATAGTTTTGTTTTTTAATTCAGAAAATGTATTAAAAATAAAAAAATTGCATAAGTCACGGCCTTTGCTCAATACTTTGTTGATGCACCTTTGGCAGCAATTACAGCCTCAAGTCTTTTTGAATTCGATACCACAAGCTTGGCACACCTATCTTTGGGCAGTTTCTCTCATTCCTCTTTGCAGCACTTCTCAAGTTCCATCAGATTGGATGAAGTGTTGGTTTTCATCCAGGATGTATCTGTACATTATTGCCTTCGTCTTGATATACAGCGCATCCGGAAAATTTTCACATTTTGTTATGTCACAGTTTTATTCCAAAATGAAAGAAATTATTGTTGTTCTCAAAATTCTACAGACAATAAACCATAATGACAGTGGGAAAATGTATTAAAAATAAAAAAGTAAGAAATCACATATACAAGAGTATTCAAACCCTTTGCTCAATATTTTGTTGATGCACCTTTGGTAGCAATTACAGCCTCAAGTCTTTTTGAATAGATGCTACAAGCTTGGCACACCTATCTTTGGGCAGCTTTACTCATTCCTCTTTGCAGCATCTCTCAAGCTCCATCAATGTAGATGGGAAGCGTTGGTTTTCATCCAGGATGTCTCTGTACAAATGTGTTGCATTTATCATTCCCTCTATCCTGACAAGTCTTCCAGTTGCTGCCACTGAAAACCATCCCCACAGCATGATGCTGCCACCACCATTCTTCAATGTAGGGATGGTACTGGCCTGGTTATGAGTGGTGCCTGGTTTCCTCCAAACATGACGCCTGGCATTCACTCCAAATAATTCAATCTTTGTCTCATCAGACCAGAGAATTTTGTTTCTCATGGTCTGAGAGTTTTACTAAGAAATTACTTCCGTCTGGCCACTATACCATACAGGCCTGATTGGTGGGTTGCTGCATAGATGGTTGTCCTTTCGGAAGGGTCTCTTCTCTCCACAGAGGAATTCTGTAGCTCTGACAGAGTGACCATCGGGTTCTTGGTCACCTCCCTGACTGGACTAAGATGAATGCAGCAATGTAAAAAGACATCCTGGATTAAAACCAACGCTTCACATCCAACCTGATGGCGCTTGAGAGGTGCTGCATTCAAGAGGAATGAGTGAAACTGCCCAAAGATAGGTGTGCCAAGCTTGTAACATCGTATTCTAAAAGGCTTGAGGCTGTAATTGCTGCCAAAGGTGCATCAACAAAGTATTGCGCAAAGGCTGTGAGTACTGATGTACAGGTGATTTTTTTAAATTTTTGATTAAATTGCAACAAAACAAAAAAATAACTTTTCACTTAGTCATTATGGAGTATTGTGTGTAGAATTGTGAGGACAAACATGGCTTTATTAAATTTTGGAATAAGGCTGTAACATAACAAAATGCGAAAAAAGTGGAGTTGTGTGAATACTGCACTGTATGTAGACCAAAAGAAAGTGTTTTAAATGTAGGAAAAAAATCATGATGTAACCCCTTTGAAAAGTCTAAAATCCAATAAATGTAATATATAAGGCCTTAACAATTAGCAATCTTAAGTGCAATCAAATTTTCCTATAATGTCTAAAATATGACTTTGTAAAGTCTTGAAATACATTGATGTTATGTTTATCTAAAACAAATGCAAAATCCTGCATGAACAAAAGTAATCAAACAAACTTGAAAAAGAAGAATCATAGCAATGATGGTGGTCGTGGGACTATTTATGACAAAAAATCCAGAATAAAGAAAGAAAAGACTGTGGAAGAATGGATGGCGTGAAAACGGACTTTCTAATATACTGAGTGAGCTAGAGTTGACTGTGTTCTCACAATGCGTTTTTTTAGCTTTCCTGTTCTTGTGTCCTGTTCGCTACAGTGAACAGATTAACAAATCCTCCAATTTTAGACGTTGCATAATAAAGTTCAAGGCATTAAAAACGCAATAATTCTTGGAAAACAAAAAGCTACTCAGCAGCCACTTAGTCAACTAGAGCTGACATATTTCACTCCCGTCACTGAAAAAACAGTTGAAAAATCAACCACAGTCAGAGTCCATCAACATGCTGCCTTGATGAGTTACCCACTAGATTTCTAAAGTCTGTGCTGAGCAGTTTGTTACTACAAATCGCTAATCGAGTGAACATCTCACTTCAGACTGGAACATTTCCAAAAACCTTAAAAACTGCTGTTATTAAGCACATCCTAAAGAAGAGCAGTCTTGATGCCATGGTACTCTACCTATTCAACTATTAAACCTGCCATTTTTTGGCAGCCCTAGAAAAAGTTGTATAACAACAGCTTAGTGACTTTCTCCTGTTTAACAATGGTCGTTTTCTGACTTTAGGGACTTTTTGGAGTTCCTATAACCTTTTTAGTCCCTGGGCCGTTTTTCATTGTGTTCCAACATACGGGTACTAGGGACTACGGTGCTCAGATCCTAGAACCATTTTAGCTCCTACTCTGAGGCAAGGTCCAAACGAAGTCCCACAGTAACTAAAATGCGTACGTGTTTGGTAAATGGTTGAACTGATGAGCTACGCCCTTATGCGCTTCTCCAAGCTACAACACAGACCCGCCATTTTTAAAAAGTAACACAGAGTTGTTTACGAGATTGCAACAGCAACAGGAAAAATGGACACAGCCAGCGATAAATGGATCATTCATTAATTTATTAATTACATTTTCAATCCACTGCTCATCGGTAAAACTGGGGACAACCCTTCTCCACCAGTCTTCTACTTTAGTTCGGACCCAGACGGACGGCGAGGAGTGTTGTGCAATGAGTAGCAGCAACATCTGAAATAAAACGAGAATATGTGTGTTACACAATGCACAACGTCTAAAATATCCACACATTGTAATCTGCTGAATACTAACAGTCAAATACCGCCTGGAATGTTTACTTATAGGATATGTAGGCCTATATAATCAGCACATACGGTAATTAATAATAACAAGTGACTTACTTGTCACCTTTTTCGTCTGCGGCGCGTTGCTATCCTTTCGTCTTCCATGAAATGAAGAAATATTGCATGTTGCTGAATTCCTCGCACCCTCGGCGGTAACGTTATTAGATGCCAAATTTTACCACCCATTGTTATTATTCTTTGCAAGCAGACGATCATGAACATTGTAGAGTCCGAAGTCTCCTATCTTGCTTGTGTTGTTTCTTTGTTCACTTTTCGAGGGCAGGTGGTTGGTTGTTTTGCAGTGGTGGGTGAGGCGCGAAAGTACTATGCCACGGGTCGCAGGCGGATATGCGTCACACATGTTTCTTACCAAGGTCCCCAGCATGCCCAGCCATGTGCCAACGTGAAAAGGAAAAGTCCCTATGGGGAAGGGTAGTTCCTATAACTAAACTCGAGTGTGGTAGTTCTTAGAACTGCGTCCCGAGAACTCCATCCATCCATTAATTTTCTACCACTTGTCCCTTTTGGGGTTGCGGGGGGTGCTGGAGTCTATCTCAGCTGCATACTCGTATATGCAAATCCGGCTTTGATATTTTCCGAACAGGCTTTAGGCCCCACCACAGCACTGAAACAGCACTGATCTAGGTGACAAATTATATCCACCTGAACACAAATGAGGTAAAAGTCACAGTCTTGGTTCTGATGGACCTGGGTGCTGCCTTTGACACAATTGACCGTATCTTATTACAAAGGTTAGAAAACTGGGTGGTAATATCTGGTTTTGTTCTTAACTGGTTCGAGTCCATTCCTGATCCCAGAACATCCATCCATCTATTTTCTACCGCTTGTCCCTTTCGGGGTCGCGGGGGGAGCTGGAGCCTATCTCAGCTGCATTCGGGCGGAAAGCAGGGTACACCCTGGACATACTTTGTTGAAATTGGTAACTGTGCCTCTGAACAAATGGCTATGATTTGTAAGGTTCCTCAGAGCTCGATTTTGGGAACCCACTCGTTCAACTTGAACATGCTGCCACTAGGCTAGCTAATACGCAGCTTCAATGTGTCCTACCACAACAATGCAGATTACACTATTTTTAGTCACCTTGAGACCTTCTCACTGAAACCTAATAATCAGGTTAGAAATCTGGATGTAGTAATGGACTCAGACTTGAACCTTAACAGCCACTTTAAGTCAATAACATCAGCAGCTTTCTACCACCTAATAACATTGCCAAAATCAGTGGAATTATGTCTAAATCAGACTTAGAAAGACTAATCCATGCCTTTGTCTTCAGCAGGTTAGACTACTGTCATGGCCTTCTCACTGGGCTCTCTAAACGAGCTGTAGAGCAGCTGCAGTACATCCAGGATGCTGCTGCTCGAGTCCTGACTAGTACCAGGAAATATGACCATATTAGTCCAGTGCTTAGGTCACTGCACTGCCTTCCTGTTGCTCGGAGAATAGACTTTAAAACAGCTCCCCTTGTTTACAAGTATTTTCAACATGTTAAAGCCATATGAACCACGTCAAGCTCTGAGAACTTCAGGGAGTGGTCTCCTGCTGGTGCCCAGAGTCAGTACCAAACATGGTAAAACAGCATTTCAGTTTAATGCTCCTAAAATCTGGACTAGACTTCCTGAAGATCTGAGCCAGGCCTCAACGATAGCAAAGTTCAAATCCAGTCTAAAAACATTTTTATTTCATTGTTCATATGACGACTGAAAGTATTTTATCTACAGTATTTGATTGATTTTAATTAATTATGATTGTTTTCATGATTGCATTTTCTGATTTTAATTGGAATTGTTTTTCCTTCTTTGAATTTTCTGTAGAGCACTTTGAATTGCCTTGTGTACGAATTGTGCTCTATAAAAACAATGCCTTGCCTGGCCTACTTACGATTGTCAGACCGTTCTGTTTTGGAGGCAACTATCAGGACAAATTCACTCTTAACACACCAGGGACCACAGGACAATCTTATAAGACAAAATATAACAGGGCGTCTTTGGTCGAGGGTGGACGGGAACTGCGACAGCCTGTTGTCTTTCAGGTGCCACTGTTTTGTTCAGATATTTTAGCATACATTGACCTACATTGGATTGGTTTTAGCATCTTTGAAGCACAGCTTGTGTCAACGTGGCCCCATGCCTTTTCAGTTTCAGTGGTGTAGATTTGTAGAACTATGCATACTACAGTTACACCATTTGTAAAGAATGATTGACACAGCTCTTCTATTGGGTCTCATTAGATTGTGTAAATGGCCGTAATGTTGCGGCTACTTAAATCTAATTTCCTTACAGTTTGTTTCCAGGAGATGTTTTATTTATTTTTTTAGTCATTCCACAGTGATGAGCTTAATACTAACCACAGATGCCTCCAAATGAATGATGGGCACCTTGTGCCAAGCCAAATTGAAAGTGCAATAGGACAGGGCTCTAATTGGTGCTCCCTACATGGCAGTCTTCAATGCATTGTCAATCAATTACTGTAATGGATTAGCTGAGGTCTTGTTCTTGCTGCTCCTTTTCATGGAGAGAGCCAGCGAGGGACCTAGATTTAATCAGCCGGGCTGTGGACACGGCACAGCCTCACTTTTAGCTGCTGTCCTCAGGGCTGAGAGGATGGGCAGGCATCCACAAGGGAACAAAAGTGACAAAAAGTAACAAACTGATTAGTTTAGTGGGTTTGTGTAGAGACAACACCATTCTAAACAGAGCTGTGATGCTTCTCCTTCTTGTTTTCCTGTTTCAGCTACAAATCTTTTGTTTGTGTTGTCCAGACTGCATGCTACTTTGATTCAGAGGCAGAGCAGACATCTGGTTCTTCTATATGTGATCATTTATTAATAGTTTCTGTATTTTAGGAGGCTGGTGGGTTTAGGAATAAGTCATCTTAAGAACAACAGTTCACCTCTGAAAACATTTGTTCACTGACAAAAAACAAAAAATTGCTAGGAGATTTTTGTTATTTGCGGCCATTCCACTAAGTCGCAGTCACGTTCTAAAAAATTACCTTGAATGTTTGTCTTTTTCAATTCTAAATGGGATAATACACATTGCACTCAATGGCCCAGCTCATGCAACTTGATTTCATGTTTGTAAAAGGTTCCTATGGCTAAGATGACTCATTTGAGTAGTGAAAGTAACAGGAGTGAGTTTCTAGCACAGCATTAGTAAATACATGAAGTATAGCCACATGGCATTAATGCTCATAGCATGTTGAAACTCAACACATTATAGTGATTCAACAAACAAAATTGCTTTAAAAGGGAAAGGTACTTTTTGGGGGGATTTTGCCTCTCGTTCACAATCTTTTATAGCATTCTAAATAGTAAATACATGCGATCAAAAGTTTGCTTGGAATGGAGCTTATCTGAGCCACATAATTCTGCCTATAAAGCCCTTAAAAAAACATCCAAACACTTCCATTAAGGTTTTATATACATGATGTTAGTATATATGTAATGTAGTATACAGGCACATTTATAATAACATTTAATACTTACATATTTTGATCATTTTGAACATTAATTAAAAAAAAACGCGTTGGACAAGCGTTAGAAAATGGATGGATGACATTATGACGGTTTTTTTTTTTTTTTTCTTCTTCATTACAGATTTCTGCTCACTGCAGACTTCATGAGAGCCAACAAACGTTATAAAACATCACTTACTGTACAAGGTCTGCTGTCATTAGGATGCCAACTGCTGGGGTGTTCATATATTCCCGTTTGGATGAAGAATGACTCATAGGGGGTGGAACCAAGTGTCTTTTTGTGTCTGAGAGGCAAGGAACATTCATTATTAGCTTCTTCTTTTATTCTTGAATGGATGAACAATACACAAGCCTCCAGCTAGGTGGCAGCACTGCTCGAACATGAAATACAGATATAATTTCAAGTTTTATAATAATTAGACCAGAAAACAATACACAAGTCTTCAGCAAGGTGGCATGTAGGTGCTGGTGCCAGCAAGTAATAGATTTGTACAGATAAAAATGAAAATATTTTTAGGTTTTCAATTGTGTTTCAATTTAGGGGAATGTGAAACAATTATGTCCCCGGGGGGGTGGGGGGGCTAACAACAAATAATTGAGAAGCATTGTGTTAGAGTAACACAGGTATTCTCAAATAGTGGGGTGGTCCCCCCTAGGGCAGGGAGGGGCTGGTACGTTCAGGGGGTTTGAGTGTGACCCCAAGGAACATGCTTTATCAGTATCATGCTTCAAACCCTGCTTCCAAAAGCTGTGCACTACAAAACGTTCTCATTGTAGCCATTAATCCTGACTTCCTTGTATTGATTAAAAATTAGCACACAATTCATTTTTGTTTTATAGGTCAAAGTGTAAAATCAATTTTAATTTATTCCTGCCTTCCGCCCGGATAGGCTCCAGCCCCCCTCTCTATTTCTTTCTTTTTTGTTTTGTTTCCTTGAATGTCATTAAGGATACAATGTTATGCAGATGTTTACTTTTAACATTTTTTTTCGACAAATGATACTATTTAAAGTTAAAGTGCCAATGATTGTCACACACACACTAGGTGTGGTGAAATTAACCTCTGCATTTGACCCATCCCCATGTTCACCCCCTGGGAGGTGAGGGAAGCAGTGAGCAGCAGCGGTGGCTGCGCTCGGGAATCATTTGGTGATTTAACCCCCAATTCCAACCCTTGATGCTGAGTGCCAAGCAGGGAAGCAATGGGTCGCATTTTTATAGTCTTTGGTATGACTTGGCCGGGGTTTGAACTCACAACCTCCCAGTCTCAGGGCGGACACTCTAACCACAAGGCCACTGAGCTGGTGGCCGGGGCGGAGAGTCATGGGGAGCGCAAAATGTTTTCTTCTTCCTAAGGGGGCGTAACAGAAAATAATTAAGAAGCACTCGGGTAACAGCACTGGGTAAAAAAAATATATAGACATTTTTTAAAATGTTACACACAGTAAAACTGCATTTGTGTCCAAATATTGGACTTTTTCAAGTTAATTTAAATTATGAATTAGGCTCTAGTGACTTGCATATTTTCTAGCTCCTCTTGTGGTAAAATAAATAACTTTATTGTTTGAACCCACAAGTATCCTGTGTTAACACTACAAACTGCAATAGCAGAAGGTGACAACTACCAGACAAAAGAGATACATACATGTAAGACACACCTTTTAGAATGAGCACAATATACCACAATAATACACAAATTGTGACAAGGAATGCTTGAAGAAGAAAAAAAACTGTACCCCCTGGAGATATGACCAAAATATCCTTAATTTGCTGTTTAATTTAGAAAGACCCTTCACGACAATACTCCACTATGAACTATGACTATATTGCAGTTCTTTTGACACTCTAGTTGTTATTGTAAAAGCTTGTCAAGTTTACATGTCGCAGAGATGTACAGTCCCTTGTTTGTTGCTGCTAATTGGTTCCAGACATGGCCACAATAAATACATTTCCGTCAAGTAGGAATCATTATTAATAAATAATATATATTCGTAGCTAGAGTATAAAAACCTGTTTACGACCCTCTAAATACAGTTTTCTACATTATGAGAGTCCAGTAGGCATTAAATAAAACGTTGGTCACCTTTACACTCTTTTAATCAAATATAGTAATGCTGCTTGAGGCTGAGCCAATCAGCGGCCACGATACTGAACGGCGTGCTCTGATTGGTTTGGTCTCCTCTAGTGGCCAAAACTACTGTACAGAAGTATTTATATGTTTAGTTTATGTAGCTGTTTTTATGCTTGAAAATAGGACCAAAAATATTATAGAATATATTCTTTAAAAATATCCAAAAGAAATCTGCGATCAATCAATCAAATAATCAAAGTTTACTTATACAGCCCTTAATCACAAATGCCTCAAAGGACAATGACATCCTTGGCTCAACTCAATGGGAACAACAAGAAACCTTGGAAGGGACTGCAGATGTGTTATGGGAGATGCACTGCATCCTGTCAGTAAGATCAATCAATCAATCAATGTTTATATATACAGCCCTAAATCACAAGTGTCTCAAAGGGCTGTAATAGGAGTTAAACCAAGAAAAGGCTAAGTCTGACATACTAATACATGTTTTGATATGTTCTAATAAAATATTATGATTGATGGTATCGAAAGCAGCGCTAAGATCAAGTAGCAGCAGCATGGATGACACATCAGCATCCATAGTTAGCAATAGATCATTAGTCATTTTTGTGAGGGCTGTTTCAGTCGAGTGATTTGCCCTGAAACCGGACTGAGAGGGTTCACAGAGATTGTTAGACGCTAAGTGTTAATTTAGCTGCTGTGCAACAATTTTTTTGAGGATTTTTGAGATAAAGGGAAGGTGGGACACCGGCCAGTAGTTTACCATGAGGTCAGAATCGAGGTTAGGTATTTTGAGCAGAGTATGAATAACCGCTCTTTTGAATGCTAGGGGAACAGTAGCAGAGGAAAGTGATACGTTATTAATATTTAGCACTGATGGTCCTAATATTACAAACATCTCCTTGATAAGTTTTCCAGGAAGTGGGTCAAGTAAACATGTCGTTTGTTTTGTCCCATTTACCAGTCGCAGGAGTTCTTTTATTTTTATTTTATTTCTTCAAAAAGAGAGAGATTATTTTAGAGGGCAATAGCCGTCATATATACATTTGTATAGGTGTTAATAGAACCCAGTTGTAGCTGGGACGCGTTATCTTTAATCTCCTTTCTAATGAGTTCAATTTTCTTAGTAAAGAATTTCATAAAGTCATCAGCCGAGTGGGTGGAGCTACTGTTAGAAGTCCCTTGTTGGGTTAGCGATGCTACTTTACTGAACAAATATGTAGGATCGTTTTAATTGAGGCGGATGATTGGAGTAGTAATTCGTTTTAGCTAAGGCAGGGGTCGGCAACCTTTACCACTCAAAGAGCCATTTTGACCCGTTTCACAAATTAAAGAAAACAATGGGAGCCACAAAACTCATTCATTAAATAACACTGCATACAAAGATTTTTTTTTGCTTTGTGCTATGTATAAACCAGGGGTCTCAGACACGCGGCCCGCACCTTAATATGAAAATGTAATGTTAGTGCGGCCCGCAAGTTTTATATGAATGGCGCTTGACAGCGTCATACTTGCCAACCCTCCCGAATTTCAGGGCAACTATTCTCTCGAATGTCTGCTGATTTTCACCCAAACAACAATAATAAGGGCGTGCCGTGATGGCACTGCCTTTAGTGCCCTCTACAACCTGTACATACAGCGTGCCAGCCCAGTTACATGTTATATGAGGCTTTTGCAGACACACGAGTGACTGCAAGGCATACATGGTCAACAGCCATACAGGTCACACGCCGTACAAACAACTTTAACACTGTGAACCCACACCAAACAAGAATGACAAACACATTTCGGGAGAACATCCGCACCGTAACACAACATAAATACAACAGAACAAATACCCAGAATCCCATGCATCACTAACTCTTCCGGGCTACATTATACACCCCCGCTACCACCAAACCCCGAAGTGTGGCAACACTCCCAACTACATCATTAATGCAAATTACATCCACAATAATACACATATTGTTGGAAGAATACCTCTCTGACAGTGTGAGTTAAAAAACAACAACAACATTAGTATGAATTAGAATTATTATACATATATTATACATGTCCCCAGTACTTAATGTTGTGACCAGTACATACAGTGTTTGCGTATTTGGTAATCATTGAAAGACACTGAAGAATTATGTTTCAATCCATAGCATACATATCTCCTATGTTGCTGATGATGACTTCCGCATGGACACAGTATGAGCAAAAGCTTTAAAGGGACAACTAATGCATCTAAATGTCACATTTGCTTCTCTTGCAGAGACCCAGTTATTAAGCAAAAAAGTCTTCCTGCATATCAGTAGCTGGATTCCCAGGGGCATATTTAGCTCTAATATCCTCATCAAAAACATCAGAGTGTCTCTCGATAATCTTTACAGTCCATTGGTTGTTTGGGGCAGAGTCCCCTGCTAGAAAGCATGCCATGGAATGTTAAACACTAATTCACCTCTGAGCTGCCGAGGTGGATAAAGTGATTGTTCTATCTGGGAGCTGATTAAAACCACTCTGCCCTCTTTTTCCCTCCCTCTCGCGTTCACCTCTGACGTCCATCACATTCATTTCTGTATTCATGAGCAGATGAGGAGGCGCGGGGGCGCTTGGAGGCCGTATTACAGATAATAAGGCCAGCAGGCGTTGCATTCGCTGCCACAGGTTCCCCCCCTGGCCCAGCTCATTCAATTACTTCACAAGAGTTCTCGGAGGCGCAGCTGCACTATGGGGGTGAAGAGCAGTAAATTGAGGTACATGCATGTAGACACTCATGCACACACACACTCACTCACTCACGCCCACATCACATACAGAAAAAAGGCACTATATGAAGACAGGACAGTGTGTGTGTGTGTGTGTGTGTGTGTGTGTGTGCATGAATCACAAGCTTGGACAACACAACTCTGAAGGTGATCATGCTATAGTGATAAGGGCTTTGGCATAAGAAAAATGATACCGGGGCCAATGTTCAGAGACTCCAAATATGAGGTCACCATTATCTTGATGAAGGTGTGGACAGCAGCTGTATCATCTAAGAGCATGAAGGATGCACTGAACCCCATGAAATGAGCCATGCCCTTTACTCTTTGGCTTTTTCACGTATATGCTAGCTGTTTTTTTTTCTTCCAGCTATACTGCCTATCCAATATTGGGTGACAATGCGCGCAATCGCTCAATGTCCCTAAATGTAATGCATTGTTTACTAGGGATGTGAATCTTACAACAACTCACAATTTAATTAGATTCCGATTCTTTGGGTGATGATTCAAATCAGAAACAGTTCTCACATTAAGATAAGTCTCGATTCAAACTGATTGTCACAATCCCGCCTTCCGCCCATGTGCAGCTGAGATAGGCTCCAGCAACCCCCGCGACCCCGAACGGGACAAGCGGTAGAAAATGGATGGATGGATGGGTATATGACTATAAAACCTTTTCAAAACAACTTATATGGGTTACAAACTCCTCTTGGCTGCTAATGTATTACATATATGCAAAACAAAGTCCTAAAAAATATATATTTTTAAAAATGATTCTTGAATATATTGAATCGATTCAGAATCGTAATAAATAAAAATGTTACTTTGTTAGTTTCAGTTTGTTTCGAACATGCATACAATACAGTTACAATGTAAAGCATTGCATATTTCCAGTTGTTCCATTAAAGCACGCTTGAAAAGGAGTAGGAAGAAGCAGAGTTTATTTAATCCTACCCCTTTTCATATCATAGCAGTTGTATCCCATTTCTTTGTTCAGTATGAGTAAATAAATTAATACACAATAAGTAAGTAAACAAATATTAAATACAGAAATAAATATTAAACATGTTTATAAACATCCATCCATCCATTTTCTACTGCTTGTCCCTGTCGGGGTCACTGGAGCCTATCTCAGCTGCAGGCGAGGTACACCCTGGACAAGTCGCCACCTCAACACAGGGCCAACACAGATAGACAGACAACATTCACACTCACATTCACACACTAGGGCCAATTTAGTGTTGCCAATCAACCTATCCCCACGTGCATGTCTTTGGATGTGGGAGGAAGCCGGAGTACCTGGAGGGAACCCACGCATTCACGGGGAGAACATGCAAACTCCACACAGAAAGACCCAAAGCCCGGGGATCAAAACCAAGGACCTTGGTATTGTGAGGCACATGCACTAACCCGTGGTCCACCGTGCTGCCACATATACTCAATAATTTATTTTTTTACAAAGAAAAATAACTCTGATAAACATCTTGAACCTATTTTTTTTTTTTTTTTTTTTTAATAAATGAAAAAAACAACAACATCATCTCTTTCATTGCCTACTATGTATTTATGAAAACTTTAATTATTGTGTACATGTAAATATATACACAATAATTAAATTTCTCATAAATAAATAGTAGGAGATAAATGAGATGATCAATTTTTATTTTTTTTAAAAGGTTCAAGATGTTTATCAGTTATTTTTATTTGTACTTAGGGAACACTTGTAGTTTGAACAGTCCCTTAAACTAAATCACATAAGTACTTTGTTTGATTTGTTTGCTTAATCTATTCCATAATTTAATTCCACATACTGATATGATATGCTAAGTGTTGTACATGCATACAAATGTTTTAAATTAGATTTTCCTCTAAGGTTATATTTCTCCTCTTTTGTTGAGAAAAATGGTTGTACATTCTTGGGTAGCAGGTTATAGTTTGCTTTGTACATCATTTTAGCTGTTTGCAAATGCACCAAGTCGTTGAATTTTGATGTTTTTGTTTCAATAAATAAAGGGTTTGAATGTTCTCTATATCCAACATTATGTATTACTCGAACATGTTTTTTTTGTAACACAGTTAATGAATGAAGTGTACTTTTGTAGTTATTTCCCCATATTTCTACACAATAACTTAGATATGGTAACACTGGCGAGAAAATGTTTTTGGTACCGCTATAGTTTACTCTTTAAAATTGTTTTAATTTAAATTTAAATAAGTGCTGTCAAATGATGTCAAATCAGAATTATCAGAGTGTTGTCGTGGAGTCATTTTCATTAGTCATGATTAAATATGTTAACATATATAATAAATGTGTACAATGCACTAAGAAGTACAGTTGTACGTATTTGAAAGCCCTGCTGAAATTTTGAATTTTAACCAGGAAGGCGTTAAAAAAATTCAAAAATTACTCTAAAAATGTTCAGTTTTTCCAAACGAGCCATTTGAGATTTGCCTTTAATTGTGACATAGGTTAATTTGTTACCTCGGAGGATATCTCCATATATGGTCAATGTTTTCAGTTGACGCTTGCAAGAGTCCACCAATTTTATTTGCGCGAGTCCGCCATTGTAGTTCACGCTGTAGTCAATAGTCAACAAGCTCCTTCTTTTTTGCTATCCTCTTATGGAGCAGACTGGCTCGTACATGCACATGCATCCTACGCTGTTGTCATTTCTAATAAAAAAACAAAAAATGTTTCTAACTTTTTTCTGTCAGTAGTCTCGCTATGGAAGTGTTAAAAACTACAACATGGCTGACGGCGGAGGAGGCTGTCAAAGTGGAGGCACTTAAAAAAGACCGCCCACAAAACGGCGCATCCTGAAGAGACGGTGAAAAAGTGGCTTAAAGATGGTCTTTAAAACATAATCCATGCAAAATTTTGACCAAAGAACCACCATTACATGTTATTTAGACCAGTGTTTTCAACCTTTTTTGAGCCAAGGCACATTTTCTTTAAGTGAAAAACTCGCGAGGCACACCGCAAGCAAAACATTTAAAAAAAATTAAACTCAGTACCCTGTATTGACAGCATAAAGTCGTTCTCATCAAGTACTTGACGCAATTGTTCGATAGGAATTTAAACCATAACCTTAACCCTCCATGCATCACTAATTGTCCTGTCTGAAAATGGGCCTCCAAAGCAATGAGCTACCTGCTACTACCTACTGATATGGAAGAGTATCACATGGTTACTCTGCCGATCTCTAGACAGCACAGACACACTCAACAACGGCAGATTATTTGCAGATTATAATTATTAGTTTGCAAACAAATATTTTTAGACCAATTTGGTGAAATTGCATAATTTCCCACGGCACACCAGACAATATCTCACGGCGCACAAGTGTGCCGCGGCACAGTGGTTGAAAAACTCTGATGTAAACCACAAAAAAGTGTTTGAAATGTAGGAGAAAAATCACAATATGACACCTTTAAAACCAAAACTGGTGAAGAGTGACTTGTTTACCTATATCATGAGTGAAAATCGAGATTCTATTGATATTCATTCATTTCAAGCCTCGGTTCTGAAGTATTCTTGCTCTGGGTTACTGTCTGGCTCGTACATGTACGATTGGATGCTAGAATTCTCAGCTGTTGCAATTTCTACAATAAAGTAGCTTATGATTTCAATTTATGACATTTTTTTGTACCACGCAAGATGCATACTTGAAATGCTACAAAAATGTCTCAGTCTCAGTCAGCTGAAGGGGGTAGGGCATACAGGAGTTAATTTGCATTTAAAAAGACAACCCCAAAATCGCGTCATTTTCAAAAGCCACTCAGAAAGTGGCTTAAAGATGGGTCTGTAAAGCAAAATGAATGCAAACTTTTGACCAAAGCACCACCATTACAGGTTATGTAGACCATACGGAAGTAGATACGAATTATAATATGACCCCTGTTTGAATAAATGTGCTTCTTGTTCTCTGCAGTGGTGATCACTGTCCATGGTCCTGAACATGGGCTCCCTCACTTTGTAATGCGTGGGACTTTGTTGGCCTGAAAGGACTGTCAATGTCAGTTATTACAACTCTCAAGCTGGAAATAGGTAAGATTTTGCAGTATAATTATTTTTATTTTACAATGCTATGTATTCATGTTTTGTGTTTAAAAATAGAAATGGGCCACATAAAATTTGGCCTCAAGCATTCAAGTATCCTCAACATTAAACAAACAAAGCCAACCTATAATTTGACCTTTGTTTTTTGTTTTTTAGAATTCCCCATTTTCCAAACAAGGCCCTCCCCGAAAGGGAACACTCCTCATTAGGCCGCATAATTTGCTTTCCCGTATAATTGTGCTGTTTCCTTGATTATTAAATGATCACCCTAATTAGTGGAGCATAATAGGGTTAATCAGGCTCTGCTCATCGCACTTATTACTATTCCTTCAAAAATGAAAGGAAAAGATACAGTACTTGATTAATTATATCAGCCTTTTCATCAACTGGGCTGCAGCCCACCCCCAAACCCCCACCCTCCACCTGAAATTAATATCTTGCTGTAAATGGAAGGAAGGAGCCGGCCGGACACAGACAGATGAAAGATTTCACTCAAATTAATTAAGCGCTAATTATGCGGCAGGAGTTGGGAGCCGTTTGCATAATGCACTCTATCAAAAGAGATCAGTCATGGAGAGGGTCCGTGTTGAGTTTCAATGCAGCCTTCAGATGATACACGCAGAGTGTTGAACTACATGAAGAGGGCCAGCAGAGGAGTAGGCGCAAGGTGAAAGCACTATTGGGGCAGCCGTCCTGCTTATTTTGGACAAATCCTTATTGCGGTACTTCTGTACTACACATCTGACCCATGTTTGTGTGTGTGTGTTTTTTTTGTTTTGTTGTAAGCATCAGATAATTAATTCCCTGACCCAGCAAGAGGCAATAAGAACAGAATGCACCTTTAAATTTGAGCTAATCACAAACAACCTCTATGCCCTCTCCGGGGAGCCTTAAAGACTCGAATCAACTCCCACTCCAATTGTTGCAGTGTTGGGTTATTGCTGATCAGGGAGTGCACCGAGGCTGTCCATGCACACAATGCAGAAAGGGGATTAAAGGGAAAGAAATCTGCAGAGTCTTTCTCTGTCTTAATCGCCTGTTTAATCACAACCACCATGTGTAGTGTAGTGCATGGAGTTGAGTTACTTGAACTGATTTGCACCATAGCAGCGACAATCATGCATAAGCTAATCAAGGTGTGCAGCCCACCGCCGCCCTTCAAGGTCTCGAAGAGGAATTACAAAGACTATGATTAGTTAATCAAATGAAGAACCCAATGTCCTTTCTTTATTTGTGTATACAACTGATCTAAATGGAAATTGTATAGTCGAGGCACTTCCACAAAGACACATCTACATGTGAATGATCCTTCCTGAGCCCCCGGGTGGTGAATGCACAATAAGATCTCTCGCCAATCATCATCGTCCTCATCTTGTGGTATTGTGGAGACTTTTGCGCGTCACAATCATATTGGTAGCCATGCAATCACTCGGTCTGTGGTGGAAAAAAAGCCAGGATGCTCCAACTGTTCGCGTGCAACCGATTGTGTGAGGTAGAATGTCAAGATAGTGTTATTGTGGAGTGGAGGCGAGTAAAAGGCAAACTTGTTGGCTGTGAAAAGAAAAGGAAGCTTTGTGGTTGTGTGCAGAAATGAATAAAATACATTTGAGCAGAAGGCCGCTATCGTTTAAATGGTCGTCATTCTCAATGGTGGTAGAATACATAGTGTTTGGATACCTATCTAACTTACCTTCCTACTATCATAACATCTTTTTAGGACGCCTTCCAAAGCCCTGTAATGTTTATTTATTTCATATCACAATTACGGCTGTCAAAATGAATGTTTTAACACAGATTATTCCATTATCATTATTTTACATTATTTTATTTTTTTTCATTATTTATTTATTTCAGGCAATGACATAAAAAAGTACAACGTTGACAACACATAATAATATAAATTAATATAGTGCAAAAGGTAATGTATAGTATGTAATGCATGATTGTCCAGTTTTGCCTGAAAGGGAGTGGGAAGAAGATAATTTATTTAATCCCACCCCCAGTTCTCCATTCAGTGATTATTCACATGAGTTTCACTGTTACTTTGTTCAAGGATTATAATAGAGATGTTGTATCATATTGGCATTACCACAGGTAACAATAATTATTACACTGTAACAATAATTTGTATCAACAATGTAGGAATAATGAATATACCAACATTGGTAATAGACAAAATGCCAACAATGGTAATAGACAACATAGCAATAATGCTAATAGACAACATAGCAATAATGGTAAGGAAACTTTGAGCACATGTTAACACTTTGAGACAGAGTACATCAGCAGGTCAAATTAAAGACCCTCATCTCTATATTTGAACTGGACCCCATGTTTGTATAATAGTTTAAATCGATTAATAGTTTGCCGTTGCTTGTGTTGTAAGTCCAGTTTGTTCCATAGTTTTATTCCGCATACAGACACACAAAAACGTTTACGAGTGGTGTGAGCTCTCGGCAATGAGAAATATCCAAAGCCTCTCAAGTTATGAGCCTGCACTCGTCTTATAAAAAAACGTTGTAGATTAGGCGGCAATAATTTGTTAAATGCTTTATACAAGATTTTTAATGTATTATATTTAACAAGGTCATCAAATTTGAGCAACTTTGATTGCATAAACAGATTATGAGTATGTTCTAAATAACCAACGTTGCGAATGATCCGCACTGCTCTTTTCTGTAATATGATCAAAGGATGAATTGTGTTGTGGTAAGTATTCCCCCATACTTCAACACAGTATGTAAGGTATGGGAGTACCAAGGTGCAGTATAGAGTACAGACTGCATTTTCATTGAGGTATAGTTTTGCTTTGTTTATAATTGAGAGGCTTTTGGAGATTTTTGTTTTAATGTGTCTGACATGAGGTTTCCATGATAGTTTACTATCAATTATTACTCCCAAAAATGTATTCTCATTTACGATTTCAATTTGGGTACCATCAATACTTATTTTCTGTTCAGACATTATGTTGCGATTTCCAAACATCACTATCTTAGTTTTATTTATATTCAAAGATAATTTATTTGTGCCCATCCATTTTTTTTTACTATGTTTACTTCTGTGTTTACTGTATATCACTACTGTAGAATACAGTATATTTGTGTCGTCTGCAAATAGTATAAATTTCAGCACTTTGGATGGATTAAACATATCATTAATATACACATTAAACAGTGTTTTACCCCAACACGGACCCTTGAAGGACACCACAAGCAATGCCAAGATTATCAGATAAAAATGTACCCATTTTTACAAACTGTACCCTCCCTGTTAAATAACTTTTTAACCAGTCACCAGCCAGACCCCTAATTCCATATCTTTCCATTTTATGTAGTAGAATTGAATGATTAATGGTATCAAAGGCTTTCTTTAGATCAATAAAAATACCAACTGCATATCTTTTATGCTCCAGTGCATTAGTACTTTCTTCAATAGCTTCAGTTATCGCCATTGAGGTTGTTCGTTTGGACCTAAAGCCATACTGACCGTCATTGATTATATGATGCTTCTCAAGAAAAGATTCAAGTCGAGAGTTAAATAAGATTTTTGAAAACTGAGGCAAAAGAGAGATTGGTCTGTAATTGGTGAAAGCGTGTTTGCTGTCACTTTTGAAGAGCGGAGATACCTTAGCGATTTTGATTTGACTTGGAAAGCGGCCAGTCTGGAATGATAGGTTACACATATAAGTTAAGGGTTTTACAATATTCAGTATAACCTTTTGAACCAATATAATGTTGATATCATGGCTGTCAGTGGAGCACTTACTTTTACACTTCCGCACAATGTTTATCACTTCCTGCTCATTTGTAGCTGGGAGGAAAAATGACGAAGAATTCTGTTCAATAGTTGATTTTGTAACTCACTATCAACAGCCAACTTAGGACCAACATTTGCAAAAAAACTATTGAACTTATTCACTAAATTACTCATATTAGAATCTTCACCGTTTTCATCAATAAAGTAATCAGGATATTTCAACTTTGAATATCCTTGTTTGGGTAGACTATTCAAAACATCCCATACTTGCCAACCTTGAGACCTCCGAATTCGGGAGATGGGGTGGGGGGCGTGGTCAGGGGTGGGGCGGGGTCGTGGGGGAGATGTTGGGGGCGTGGTTAAGAGGGGAGGAGTATATTTACAGCTAGAATTCACCATAATCAAGTATTTCATATATATATATATATATATATATATATATATATATATATATATATATATATATATATATATATATATATATATATATATATATATATATATATATATATATATATATATATATATATATATAAATATATATATATATATATATATATATATATATATATATATATATATATATATATATATATATATATATATATATATATATATATATATATATATATATATATTGAGTAGCCTTTGTTCTGCCATTTGCGTACTGGCGAACGATCTCTGAATCCGGGAACATATCCTTCACGGATTTGTTGAAGACATCCCCAAATGAGAACGGGATGTTGCTTCCAGCTATTAGCATAGCCATCTTTGTCTCGGCATAAGTTACACTCTCGGGACTCCATTTAGCGAGGTGGCCCATAATACTGGGCTGGGACAGCTGCTGCGCTGCCGCCGCCTTGTGCTTCGCTGTCCGTTCATGAGTGAGTACATCCGTTCGGCCACCGTGTTCAATGGAGAAGTGTGTTCTACAAAATTTACAGGCAGAATACCCCTTCCCCTTCGAACTGTCCTGGATAAACTGAAATTCTTGTTTCCATTCGTTTGGCAACTTACAAGCGTATTTCTTCATCTTACTCGTCGTCTGCGTCGCCTTGGATGTATCTTCCTCGTTCTTCTGCTTCGTCTCCTTGTTGTGTGCGCAGTTGTGCACTCTCTAAAAGCCGTAGATGTTATAACGTGATTGGGCAGGCACGCTGTTTATATCGTGGGAAAGCGGACGTGAAAACAGGCTGTCGATACGTCACTCAGGTCCGCATGGAGCTCCGGCTGGAAATCGGGAGATTTTCGGGAGAATATTTGGTTTTCGGGAGAGGCGCTGAAATTCGTGAGTCTCCCGGAAAATTCGGGAGGGTTGGCAGGTATGAAACATCCCAAGTTCCTTTTATATTGTTTTTGTTTTCATATAGTTTTTTTTGCTAATATAACCGTTTGCTTGTTCTTATAATATCAGTTAATTTATGTTTGTACTTCTTGTATCGTTGTTCGACTTCTTTTGTTTTTATTTTGATGAACAGTTTGTAGAGATTGTTTTTCTTTTTGCAGGCATTAATTATCCTTTTTGTGATCCAAGGGCTATTTTTATGTTTTCCTTTTATAAAATATTCTTTCACAGGGCAATGTTTATTATGCAGGGAAGTAAAGATGTCTAAAAAATTACAATAAGCACTGTCCACATTTGGTTATCTGTAAACTGAAGTCCAATCCTGAACTGCTAAGCTATTGTTTAGGGCACAGATTGTTTCCTCAGTTGTTATTCGTTTAGAGATTTTTGCCATAGTGTCTTTGGTTTTCTTGAGATGACAGTCATATAAAGTAAAAACAGGTAAATGGTCAGTGATATCACATATATATAGGCCACTGGTGACTTGATTTCCCATAATGTTAGTAAAAATGTTGTCGATGATTGTGGCACTATTTGTTGTTATTCTGCTTGGTTTGGTTATGGTTGGATATAGAGACAAGCTGTACATTGTGTCAATGAAGTCATCAACATGTTTTTGCTTGGTTGAGTTTAACAAATCAATGTTAAAATCACCAAAGATAATTATGGTTTTATGGTTCACAGAGGAAAATAGTTTACCCATCCACTCATTGAAAGTTTCTATACTTGAACCAGGTGCCCGGTATACACAACTCATGAAGATATTTGTCTTTTTGTCATTTAGGATTTCCACTGTTAAACAATCAAATAATCCATTGACTGCTATGGTCATGTTTGTTAAAACTTTAAATGTAACAGATTTATGAATGTATAATGCAACCCCTCCTCCTATTTTATTTATTCTGTTTATGTATCTTAATTCATAGTCATTCAGACTAAAATCAATACCTTTATCATTGTTGAACCAGGTTTCAGTAATTGCAATAATGGTAAATGGATGAGGAAATTCTTTCAAGTAATCCTTGATAGCGTCAAAGTTAGTGTACATGCTTCGACTATTGAAATGTATTATTGATAGACTATCTTCTGATTTTACACTGTTTTCATATTGTTCACGGGTAAAATAATTACAGTTTTTAACAATCACAGAGAAAAAATTATTATCAGGGTCTATCTCCATATCAGTCTCGGTTGTGGCGTGCTCTTGATACTCACACATGTCCAGTTCTTTTTGTTGATGTTGTAGGATCTTCTGTAACATGTCCATATTAATACTTGGTGTGGTCTGTGTTCTTGGTGTGGGTAGCATTGAGATCATGTAGAAGTCAAAGAGTTACATTGATACCAAGTACTGCATCAATGTCAATACTTATCAAGATCTTCTATTTTCCTAATCACCAAAACGTTTGCTTCCTCCGGCGTCCCATTCAGTTTAATGAAGATCTTACAGTTTGTTACCCAGGTTTGTTGAATCTTGCTTTGCCTTTTAAGTTGTCGTGCGACCCTTGCGATGTCAGCATTTTTGTTGGTCAAGTGTTCATTTATGAAAACATCTGTACCTTTCAGTTTGTGTCCTTGCTTTAATAGTGCGATTTTCTTTTTCCTGTTTGCGTATCTCATGATGACAGCTGGTGGTCTCTGGTTCCTCATGGGCAGTGGGTGACAAGCCTCGATGTGCTCCAGGTCCATCTCTATCCCCCTTCTCTGGAGATAGGAAGCCACCTGCTACTCCACCGACTGTATCTCCTGCTCGCTGGGCTCCCCGCTGTCCGCGGCCACCGCACGCGCGTAGGAGCGCGGCTTGATCTTAACGCCGGTGATGACCACATCATTCAAGCGGGAGTATTGCTCCAGCTCATCCACTCGCCGCTCCAGGTCCACAATGCGCCGGTCTTTTTCCACGTTCTGGAGGCGTAGTTGTTTCACCTCCTCCAATAGGCCCAGAAGCTGCTCCTGGGGCTCTCTTACCGCAGTCACATTGCCGCACAGGGAGTGGAATGTGAGCCTCATCTCCTCGAACTCCTTCGATGTCGGGCCTTTCCTTGGTGCAGGCATTACGATGGTCCATATGCCGACGCATCCAGCAACAGAAAGAAAAAAATCCCACCTCCGTATCTCCGGCTGCTAATGCTAGCCGGCTTCGGTGCGCCAGCCCGCAGCACCGATCGACACAAACCGCAAGTGTCACGGCACAGTGACACAGCGAAGCCAAAAAAGTACAAAAAAGATGTGCTGGTTTTGCACAAGGTGATCGTCAAACTCGGCAGCCCCACGTCGAAAACAGTCAGTCACACGCACGCAAACTCCAAACAGGAGTTATTAATCTGATTGCAATGTTTTTATGCATTTGACCCATCTGTTGCGCAGAATGACTCAAAATCCCCAAAACATCTCTAGCAATGCATTTCTGACACTTTGTCCAAGTAGTGTTAGCGTCGCAGATGTGCAATGACAGGTTGCAGAACCAAACAAATCAATATGGAAGACACTCAACAGCAATAAGTCTTCTCCATGGAAAACATGAGTAAAGTAAAAAACATGACTGAACAGTCAACTAGGACTGTCTTGACAATGGATTTTTATAGTAATAGTAACATTCTGCCCACTGTCAAAGATGGAAAAAATTGTTTTATTTTTATTTTACTTTTTTAAAGAAACACAGTTAATGGGGATTCCCTCAAATGAACATGTCATGACCCTCCATGACAGTGTTAGCCAATTTTCTGTACTTAGTGTTATTTCCTTTCCAGTGCTCTTGCTTTCTTGTCACCCCTTGTTTCCTGCCACTTAATCTCTGGCCTGAGCGCTGCCTCCCTTACCTGTCCCTGATTGGCAATCAGGGTGCTTCTTATGTCTGCCCTGTTCTTCTGGACTGGGCTGGATCATTGTTTTGTGGCCATGCTGCCTCAACAGGTGCTAGTTTTCTGTGCACAAGTTTCAAGTTTCATTTGCACTGATTACATTTGTCTCCTGTCTCTGCCTCCTGGGGTCACAATGCAAGCAACACAGTCAGTTTGTGACAAAACAGACCTAATTTGCTGCATTTCCCACCTCAAAGAATAAAATTGAGACACTCAGATGAATAAATAAACTCGGTAAAGGTTGGATACTTTAGTGAGGCTCTCGGATCTCAGATTGGTGTATTTTTAAAACAAAATGTGGATTGTTACAATCATGCTTTGATTGTCAAAGATGTTTGGTAATGCAACATGTGACATTTCTACCAACATAAATACTTTCTGACAAGGCCCCGGTTTCTTATCTCTGCTTGGCACTCAGCAACAAAGGGTTGGAGTTGGGGGTTAAATCACCAAAATGATTCCCGAGAGCGGCGCCGCTGCTGCCCACTGCTCCCCAAGGGGATGGGACAAATGCAGAGGACAAATTTCACCACATCTAGTGTGTGTGTGACAATCATTGGTACTTTAATCTTTAATCTTTAACATCCTCCCAACACAACTACTGTACGCGAATTGTGCACATTCTGCAGAAAGGAGTATTTTTTTCACAGAAGCACATTCATCTTTAGGTACCTCATTAATATCACAAAAGTAGTAACATGTGCACATTAATGAAAAAGATGTTAAAGGCGTTCAATAAAAATGAAACACCATTATAACTAATCAACAATGATTTGAAATTAATCCACGGCAACCCTGTGATTGTTCTGATTAAAGCATGTAATGATTTGGCAGCTCTAATCAAAGTCGTTTCTTTAAAAGTTACTTTTCATTATACTCAGATTGATCAAAATGTTAGTATTTTATTAGATCCTTCCTTGTCCCTTGGGCATCAAAGCGAACTCAAGCACACATCTGTCTATCACATGATTTGTGAGCATTGTTCCTAAAGAGAAAATAATTTCCCTCCATTGCTTTGTCATAACTTCCCTGCATGGGCAGCAGACTTGACCTGCCCACTTCTTTAAATCCACTTCTATTATTTGTCAATAACAGCAGCCCCCTAGATGGCAGGGGCCTCCCTGCAAAAGTACGGGGTCGTGGTCGCCCCAATCCATCTCTGTCTGCCCAGCGATTGATTGTGATTTAGTGCGTGAGCGCCAGAGATTGTGGACTTCTATTCTGATGAGCAATAGGTGGGACCTCTTTGACTCCCAGCACATGGCAAGCAGAGGCGAGGCTACAAGGAGAGGTCAGAGGCAGCTGGTGCTGGAAAGTGGGGTGGATCTTGGGGGGCTGAACATAGGCAATGGGGGGTTTGCATAGATCACAAGACAGAACGTGTCAAAGATCCGGGACAAAGCCCCCCAACCGACAGCCTGAGTCTATATCTTGGCCCATCCATCACCCGGCCACCTTCATGGTTAGCATAACGGTTGCTAGCTAATCGTTTTATTATCACAGAGATAAAGGAGATGACAGTGAATATAGGGCCATACATACCATGCACAGAAAGGTTTAGATGGGGTGGGGTCAGAGTGGATGAAACATGTGCATGCTTGAATTAGCTTGTTAGTTATACTATCGTGTTTCCACCTATAGTGGGACATTTATTCACTCAACTGCAGAGGGTGTCGGGTGTTGATTGGAATAAGGCTTTTGTTGTACAACTACATTTTTAGTACAATAATATACATCAAAACAAATAGTGTTAAATTAAATGTGACATTACATAGCTTCCAAAGCAAATCAAATACATTTATTGATATATATTATTATCATGGCTCCATTTTTTCCAATTGTATATGGGCCACTCCACCAAATCAGTGCCATTTACTTATAAATGATAAATGGGTTATACTTGTATAGCGCTTCTCTACCTTCAAGGTACTCAAAGCGCTTTGACAGTATTTCCACATTCACCCATTCACACACACATTCACACACTGATGGCGGGAGCTGCCATGCAAGGCGCTAACCAGCAGCCATCAGGAGCAAGGGTGAAGTGTCTTGCCCAAGGACACAACGGACGTGACTAGGATGGTAGAAGGTGGGGATTGAACTCCAGTAACCAGCAACCCTCCGATTGCTGGCACGGCCACTCTACCAACTTCGCCACGCCGTCCCTTGTGAAAAAAAGTTTAAAAAACTCTCTTTTTCAACTCTAAATCTAACTCTAAAAAATTGTAGAGGTAATAAAACTGAGATTGTTCGTGCTAAGATTTAAACCCCCCTCACAAGTCATAGTTAAAATATCATGGAATAATCAGACAAGTAAACGTGAATTTACTTTTGGCCTTCCTATGACCTGCATCTTGATGATGCTACTCCCTGTGGACCATGTGACTTGTAAAATGCTCTCGCGCTTTACTATACCTGGAATGAGATCCAAAGTGCTTTACATTATACGTCACATTCACTCATTCGCACACTAATGGCAGAAGCTGCCATGCAAGGCACTAACCACGACACCCTGACATGAGCTCTCCAGGCCGGTATCAAACCGGTAACCCTACGGTTACCAGACGGCCAATCTACCACTCTATGGCTCAGTGGAATATTATAACACAAAACATGTTCATAAATTAGGAATTCTAACTCAAATGTTTTTAAAGAAAATAAACATTTCAAATGATTAAATGTCATGTTAAAGTTTTTTTTTCTATTTAGCGGGGACAGGCAAAAAATGCTATTTTTCCATTGATATTCCAAGATATTTTAAATTAATATTTTTTTATTGTCTTTGTTAAACAGCCTTTGTCCAGTCAGATCAACATGCAAGACATTTTTTTTACATTTAATTTTATTGTGCATTTAAACATTTTATTTACTGGGGACACAGATGGCCCGTATATATACTTTCTGTGTACACAATCAATGGTTAGATTTTTAGACAGAATTGAATGAAAGTTTTACTTCAAACATATTCATTTTTTCCAAACTTTTAAATGGTGCTCTGCGAGAAGAGACATTTCCGTACATTTTTGAAACAACACATTTATTTCCAGATGAATGAAGAACATGCAGGCCTGGTGTGCTTGTTTGAACTTGAGTTAATGGTTAAACACCAGTGTGTACATGAGCGTATGGCAAAGCCGCTCAAATTCCATGAAATAAATAGGCTGTCCCTGTTGTGATTTTCACCCTGGTCTAATGGTATTTTCCATTGCTGCAGTGTGAAAGCCACAGAGGTGATAAAAGTCCTAATAATAATAATATGAGTCAATCAGCTGTTCCCATGTCCCAGGTCACCTCTTCAAAAAACACCAAAATATGCAAGCTACACTTGATTTGCTTTAACACCAGAGGCTTATCTGCAGGAACTAAAAAGCCTTTCAGATGTCATCATTACACCGACACCACATAGACCAGGGCTCTTCAGCTGGCGGCACAGGGGCCAAATCCGGCCCAGGAATGACACCATACTGGACCCCGATTTCAGTTAAAAACTTGGCAGACAAACATTTTTTGTAGCAAATTCCTAAACGCACTGAAGTGCTCCTGTTATAAGGAACTTGCACCACTGTAAACACATTGGCTGTTCCTTGTATTGACATATTAACCTTGCTAGCAAACATAGCACACTGGGGCCCGAACTTGTGATTTACATAACTGAAGCATTCCTCAAGGCACCCCTTTAAGTCCTCTTGTTTTTAGCAGCTACAAATGTAATGTGATTTATGTAACTAAGATGTTGCTGTAGCTCGTTTACTTCAGATGCAGTCGCTAGTCATTTGTTCAACTTCTTTACTACTTCCTTTTTAAGTCCTCTCTTTTTCAGCATTTGGACTATTCAACTGGTGGCCTGTGAGTTCAGTTCCAAAAACTTGTGAGAGACTCACATTTTTGCAGCAGATTCTAAAAACACTAGAGTGCTGTCATAGACATGATCTCTAACTAGCTTTTTTGCAGAAGGTCAGCAGCAGGGTGCTCATGACCAAAATCAAATGTTTACTGTAGAGGACGCTGGTGGTCTGGAATAAGATTAAGCTTTCTGTACAATTTAGTTGAATATCCCTGCCTGTCTTTGTTGCTTTCCATTCTGCTTGTACAATCATTGTTCTGCTCTGCAACATAACTACAATTTAGTAGGGCCACAGCTGGATTATTACATCATACATGATGTAAGACCACTGGTTGAAAAATACAAGATTTTGGAGTATGTCTGTTTCGATCTCACAATTTCCTTTCTGTGGATGAAGTTCTTCCCCAGCGAGCTTGTTTTGCATGTTAGTCATTGAGCGCCTTGTGATATTTATTCTCAGAAACTTCCAACTCAAATACCTTTCCAGTTGTGGCGAATCAGTTATGAAAGCCGCATTCGTGTTGTGTATTCACGCAGGCCAAGCGCATTGTCCGTGACAGGAAGTGGTGTCAGCCAGGTGACTGTGTGGTCAGAAACCTGATCTGCTGTTGACAGAACAGGGACAGGTGCTCCAGCCTAAACTAATCCATATACGCATGTTTGACTCAAGTCATCCATTAAGGTAGATTGATTCAGCGCTTTAAAAAAGCACTCTCCGGCCATCCCAGGCCTTTACCTTTACGGTTGCCATGGGACCAAATTGCTGTAATTCCACATGGCCTGCACTGGAAAAGGAAAGGAATGCTCAATGTTTGCGTAGGAACATTTTGTCACACAGAAGATGAGCGGGCATGTCTGGAACATATCAAATCATACGCCTTGCTCTGAAACCTAATTCAGCTTAATCGAACTAAAGTTAGCTGGGAATTAGTGATAGATGATGGTGGGTGGCGATGCAGGGCGCTGACTGACGTAGCCGGCATGTCCATCTCAGATAACCACATCACCAGCCCATAAAAGCGCATTCACTTTGATTCAGTGTTATTATCTAGCCCGCTCCCTCACGGCCCTTAAATGCCAAATAAAGGTTTACAGGCAGAGCGCAGATATCTGTCGGGCTCTGATTGGCTGAGAGGCCTGCAGCGGTCTCACCTGTTATCCACAGCCCAGTGGATGGTAAACAGCCTCATAGTCAGACCTGCAGGGGGAGAAGGAGCCCATCTGGTCAGCCGCATTAACAACCAGCTCTTTAACAATAGCTTCCAGGAATAGGAGAAGGGTACAACAGGCCATATCAGCCCAATAAAAGTGGTCTATGCATGACATTTAGCGCCTGATGCCAGGTTTTGCTGTGTACAGGGTTACCTGCTGGCTGCAACAGCCCCTGGCAATAAAACCAAATGCAATCTAGCTGAGCTTTGTGTAAAAGTGCTCTGTTGCTCTCGTATTTCCCCTGCAAATATGCATACGATATGCACTCTCAGATGTAATCATCAATAAAACAAGCATAAATAAACCTTGTGTACAGTACACTATATGGTCTTTGTAGTTTAATCACAGTGCAAAGGGTGTGGGCAAAAAAATGACAATTGCTTTCTTGCAGGGGAATTAGAGGAGGATAAACTTGTCAAGGTAAAATAACTGACAGGAGCCGTTATTTGACTCAACAGTGCCACCTTGTGTTCAACAGCTCTGATAGTGCCGACTAGAAAAAAAATGCAAACTCCAACAATACATGTTCATGCTAGTGCTATCAAATGATATTTGTGTCAATCAGATTAATAACACTTTTGAGTTTGAATTAATCATGATTAATCACAGGTTATTACTCTAAAAAAAAGAGTCCAATGTTTGTACACAAAAGCAATTTTATTGTCAGAATGTCACACAGGAATATGTTTAAAAGTGTTTTATTTGAATGCATGCCATGTATTTGCTCAAAACTTGTAACAGTTTTATCTAGTGTCCCGTTTGGGTACATTTTGAAGTGAAATTTGCCATCAAGCACTGGCGTCTATGCACTGACCTGATCACTGACCGTTTGACACCTGCACCGTCTTAAAGGTAACCATTTGCGGTTAAGGTAAACCAGCATGTGGGGTCAAAATAAATTGCGTGATTAATCTGCCCATGTACATGATTAATGTGATTTTTTTGTCATTAGTCACATGAGTTAACTTTTTATTTTTGACAGTGCTATAGTTAATACTTAAAAGGGAACTGCACTTTTTGGGGGGAATTTTGCCTATTATTCACAATCGCTATATGTAACACAAGAACACGTATATTTTTCTTTTTTTAGGCATTCTAATTCGTTAAATATGGCAAGCACGAGGTGGCTAACAATGCAGCCAATGGGATTACACTATCATGCCCATGAGCCTTTTCAAAAAAACATCCAAAAAGGGCCAAGAATCCTTCATTTTACATTGCGTGACCTGAATATTAACCAAGTGATAGTGATATTGTTATATTTAAGCACTAACGCAGACAAAATATTTTTTAGCGGCACCGTGATCACAGAAAGCTAGCTAGCTTATGCAATTACATACAGCATTGACAGGCTGAGCTGCAGCTGCTGCATTACCTCTGAGTTGGTGAAAGTTAATTATAGAGTATAACCTCTCACCTGGATAGTTGAAGATTGTTGCCATAAGCCGACTTTTTTTTCTTTTTTTTTTAAACCTGCGTGAGGATTATGATTGAATCCTCATCTAATCGCAAAGATATAAACATCTCAACAGTCGGCATCCCAGTGAGATGGATATTGTACAGTAAGCGTTTGTTTTATTATAATTGTAGTTTGTATATCTTGTTTAACACTTAGGAATACTGCTGCATGATGGGTAGTATTTCACTGAAGTTGAATGTGTTTAGCACACAGCTTCTAAAACTTGTAGCTCATTCTACTGTACATAATATAAGGTTCTGGATCATTATTTGTCCCTAAGTAATCGTTGGCTCTCACTGAGTAGCAGGTTTGTTGTTGTTGAGGGGAAACGTGAACATTGTGATGCATCTGTGAAATTATTGTGCCGCTGTATGCTTAAAATGATTAAGACACGTACATATTACATGTTATTACATATTTTTACTACATTACATACATACTCACAGCATGTTTATAAAACTGTGATGGAGGCTTTTTGGATGTTTTTAGGGTGCTTTATAACCAATATGAAGTGACTACCATTGGCTCCATTGTTAGCTGACTTTTGCTAGTGTTTATTTACAATTTAGAATGCATAAAAAAAGAAAAACGTATGTGTTCTTGTCTTACATAGGGATCGTGAATGAGAGGCAAAATCCCCCAAAAGTGCAGTTCCCCTTTTAGCAATTGTCTTTAAATGTTAGCATATGAAGCTTGTTTTCTCTCTCCATTTTATCAGTAAACAGTCTTACTTGGTATTCATTAACTTCCTGGTTTTGCTTACAATTTCTACAATCTAGCGTATCTAAAAAATGAGGAACACAAAAGGGGAGGCAGAAACAGCAAGCAGTGGGCCCTCTACAGCTGCTGGCACTAATGAGCGTAATTACCGCAGTAATAACATTAGCCTATCTGAGGGAATGGAGGAGAAGGACAAGTGGTTGTATTGATGCGTGTGTGGGTGTGTTTGTGTGCGTGCATGCTGTGCATGTGTGTGCGTGCTGTACGGCGGCGCGTGCTGACCATAACTTCTTAGTTGGCGGCCTCGCTCCCCTTCCCTGAATCTCAATATCTCTTTGTTAGCCCACAATAATTGTGTTTGGGCCTCATATCCGCTGTATCAGATTGGAGTTTGGACAAGGTAATTAGCAGAGGAAGGGAAGCCTCCACATCAGGAGGACAAATGCCCCCATGACATCATTGTGTGGGAGGGGAGGGGGAGCGCACCCTCTCCCCTCCTATCTCCTCCACCTCTAATCCATCCTTCATGTCATTTAGTCGCCAAAGAAACGGCGAAAAAGGGGCAGAAGTGAAAATTGATGACATTGAAAGGCCGGATTAAGAGTGATGAAGAGAAAAATTGGTTGGAAAGTGACGCCAGATAAGATGGAGGTGCGTGTTGTCACTGCAGGCCTGTAATCTCCAATCAGCTTTGACTAAGAGACTATAGCGCGAGGGGGAAAGTTCTCGGCGTTAATGCAGCTCACCATTCAGTGGGGGCCCGACGCGTCCTGCTGGGAGTCGAGGTGGCTGAGGAGAGGATTAACTGGCACTCTGGTGGAGAGAGATGAAGAGAATCAGACGTTTACCCCGCTGATGGTCACACCCTCACTCACTCCATCCATTACCTTCGCACCCCCCGCCAACCTCCCCCATCAGTGAATCAAAGCGCCATACGCTTTTAAAGGTGACTCCATCGAATTACCACACGCTGCGACTAAGGGTGGAGACACTCCACAACGAATCAAGAAGCAAGATATTGACACAAGATGCTTGTGAACTTCATGCGCTTGAACGTCCTGATGGCTCCTTGTTGTCTGGTCTCATCTCATAAACTGTTCATGTGAGGTCATCTGTAGGCGCCAGGAACCTTTTTTTATAAGGTGCTGCAACATCATGTATACTATATGTCCCCCAGAGGGCGTTGTCTCTCAAATGGGGGTGTGGAATTAGGAACATCGCTCGCCCACATACTGTAGTCTTCTCTTGAGTACCTCAATTTAAGAGTGTTTTGAGAAAAGAGCTGCCTCTCAGCTAATTGTTATGCTTTAAGTTGCAAGCAAACATTTGAGTTACAATACAGTGACGTGCTGTCAGGGGAGGCAAGTGAGGCAGTGCCTCACCTTGCCACCAGGTGGCTTAACCATGAGATGTTCAAAAACGAAGTAACAAATCAAGATAAATTTGAATATTTCTCTTTTGGTCTGTGCTTTCTATATGATTTTGGTGTGGTTCCTGTATATTTAGATAATTTTCATGGTCGAAATGGCGGAAATTTCCCGATGAAAATAACGCAGCAGACGATAAGTGAGGCAGACACAGGAAGTGCCTCCACGGCTACACATAACAACAACGGCCTCAGATCAGGTGATACGATTACAAAATCGATCATTGATCTTTGGCCTAAGGTGCTCTGGTACCAGGTACACCTATGAGCATCCTTATGCTTGATCATGGTGTTTGTTGTCGCAAGTCCGTGACTAGCACAGAAGTCCAATAACAATCCACCACTCAGGTTCAGATCAGGGAGACCGTTCCTCCCAATCACGCCAGTCCAAGTATCACTGTCATTGCCCATGTGCGCGTTGAAGTCCCCCAGCAAGACTATGGAATGTCCAGGAGTGTGGTTTCAGAGCCCTTGCTATGCGTAGAGGTAAGCCCCAAGAGATCCAACCGGTAGCGCTCCACCACCCGCACCAGCTCAGGCTCCTTCCCCACCAGCGTAGAGACGTTCCACGTCCCAAAAGTCAGCCTCTGCTGCCCCGAATTGGTCTGTCTGGAGCCTCCACTTTCACTGCCATCCACTTGGCAGAGTACCCGACCCCACTGGTTCCGACCGCGGGTGGTAGGCCCACGTGGCGGAAAGGATGGTGTGTCCACGTATCTTCTTCGGGCTGTGCCCGGCTGGGCTCCGTGGCTAGCCCGGCCACCAGGCGCTCGCAGACGAGCCCTGCCTCCGGGCTTAGCTCCGGAGGAGGGCCCCGGGCTTCCTCCGGGCCGGGTAACACATCCTCCCTTAGTTTCTTTCATGGGGGGTATCGTTACCCTGATGGGGGGGATTCAGGTGCTACACCTTGCCCAAGGGTGACCCGGAACTATGTAAGGTAGGGGCGTTCAACTCCCTGAAGCTTTATACAAGCCCACATACCTATTATTATTACATTACTTCAGAAAAACCCCTGCAGTTGTCAGTAGTACTTTCTATTGTATTGTTTTGGTACAAGATTACTTATCTATAAGGCTTTATTTCTTATTAAAAGGCACATAACATGTTAAAACTGTTCTGATTTAAAATACCTGAATAATGGAAAAACAAGGTGACTTGATATGCTTGTGTTTCATTGTATCCATTAAACCATATTCAATTGTATTTACAATCCGCAAAGTATGTGAAAATACCATCTAAACATCACAAAATGCCACAAATTCAGGTGGCCATTTTGAATATACCGCTCTGAATTTTCGCAGATTCGGGGTCAAATGACGTCACAAGAGCGACGTACGCTTCTGCACTTTGACCATGTTATCAGATGTTATCAGATCTAAATAAATAGCCAACAAATAAGTGAAAAGATCGAGGGTCCTCCGTTACGCCCATAAAACCCTCTAAAAAACATTTAGGAATTGCCAACAATACTCCATTTACATGTCGTGACCTGAAAATTTACCAAATATGAGTGATATTGTTATTATAAGCGCCAACGCAGACGGCCTATTTTAGCGGCACATTGATAGCAGTGAGCTAACGCTAGCTTACTCTGCTATTGTTGACACATGAAGCCAGCGGTTACTTCTGCTTCGTCTCAAACTTGCTAAAAGTAAATTCTAAATTTGATGATTGATTGATTGATTGATTGAAATTATAATTCATGAATCTTTTACCTGGTAGTAGACAAATGTGGCCATGCTGGTCGACTTTTACATCTCCCGAGATGGCGAAAAAGACACAAAAAGATGATTGTTGCAGGAACTTTTTTTTAACCCATCCATCCATCCATCCATCCATCTTCTTCCGCTTATCCGAGGTCGGGTCGCGGGGGCAGCAGCCTAAGCAGGGTAGCCCAGACTTCCCTCTCCCCAGCCACTTCGTCCTGCTCCTCCCGGGGAACCCGAGGCGTTCCCAGGCCAGCCGGGAGACATAGACTTCCCAACGTGTCCTGGGTCTTCCCCATGGCTTCCTACCGGTCGGACGTGCCCTAAACACCTCCCTAGGGAGGCGTTCGGGTGGCATCCTGACCAGATGCCCGAACCACCTCATCTGGCTCCTCTCGATGTGGAGGAGCAGGGGCTTTACTTTGAGCTCCCCCCGGATGGCAGAGCTTCTCACCCTATCTCTAAGGGAGAGTCCCGCCACCCGGCGGAGGAAACTCATTTCGGCCGCTTGTACCCGTGATCTTGTTCTTTCGGTCATAACCCAAAGCTCATGACCATAGGTGAGGATGGGAACGTAGATCGACCGGTAAATTGAGAGCTTTGCCTTCCGGCTCAGCTCCTTCTTCACCACAACGGATCGATACAGCATCCGCATTACTGAAGACGCCGCACCGATCCGCCTGTCGATCTCACGATCCACTCTTCCCTCACTCGTGAACAAGACTCCGAGGTACTTGAACTCCTCCACTTGGGGCAGGGTCTCCGCCGCAACCCGGAGATGACGCTCCACCCTTTTCCGGACGAGAACCATGGACTCGGACTTGGAGGTGCTGATTCACACTCAGCTGCGAACCGATCCAGTGAGAGCTGAAGATCCTGGCCAGATGAAGCCATCAGGACCACATCATCTGCAAAAAGCAGAGACCTAATCCTGCAGCCACCAAACCAGATCCCCTCAACGCCTTGACTGCGCCTAGAAATTCCGTCCATAAAAGTTATGAACAGAATCGGTGACAAAAGGCAGCCTTGGCGGGGTCCAACCCTCACTGGAATTGTGTCCGACTTACTGCCGGCAATGCGGACCAAGCTCTGGCACTGATCATACAGGGAGCGGACCGCCACAATCAGACAGTCCGGTACCCCATACTCTCTGAGCACTCCCCACAGGACTTCCCGAGGGACACGGTCGAATGCCTTCTCCAAGTCCACAAAGCACATGTAGACTGGTTGGGCAAACTCCCATGCACCCTCAAGGACCCTGCCGAGAGTATAGAGCTGGTCCACAGTTCCACGACCAGGACGAAAACCACACTGTTCCTCCTGAATCCGAGGTTCAACTATCCGGCGTAGCCTCCTCTCCAGTACACCTGAATAGACCTTACCAGGAAGGCTGAGGAGTGTGATCCCACGATAGTTAGAACACACCCTCCGGTTCCCCTTCTTAAAGAGAGGAACCACCACCCCGGTCTGCCAATCCAGAGGTACCGCCCCCGATGTCCACGCGATGCTGCAGAGTCTTGTCAACCAAGACAGCCCCACAGCATCCAGAGCCTTAAGGAACTCCGGGCAGATCTCATCCGGGGGCCTTGCCACTGAGGAGCTTTTTAACTACCTCAACAACCTCAGCCCCAGAAATAGGAGAGCCCACCACAGATTCCCCAGGCACTGATTCCTCATAGGAAGACGTGTTGGTGGGATTGAGGAGGTCTTCGAAGTATTCCCTCCACCGATCCACAACATCCGCATTCGAGGTCAGCAGAACACCATCCTCACCATACACGGTGTTGATAGTGCACTGCTTCCCCTTCCTGAGGCGGCGGATGGTGGTCCAGAATCGCTTCGAAGCCGTCCGGAAGTCGTTTTCCATGGCTTCCCCGAACTCCTCCCATGTCCGAGTTTTTGCCTCCACGACCGCTGAAGCCGCACACCGCTTGGCCTGTCGGTACCTGTCCGCTGCCTCAGGAGTCCTATGAGCCAAAAGAACCCGATAGGACTCCTTCTTCAGCTTGACGGCATCCCTCACCGCCGGTATCCACCAATGGGTTCTAGGATTACCGCCACGACAGGCACCAACTACCTTGCGGCCACAGCTCCAATCAGCCGCCTCGACAATAGAGGTGCGGAATATGGTCCATTCGGACTCAATGTCCAGCACCTCCCTTGTGACATGTTCAAAGTTCTTCCGGAGGTGGGAATTGAAACTCTCTCTGACAGGAGACTCTGCCAGACGTTCCCAGCAAACCCTCACAATACGTTTGGGCCTGCCAGGTCTGTCCGGCATCCTCCCCCACCATCGCAGCCAACTCACCACCAGGTGGTGATCGGCAGAAAGCTCCGCCCCTCTCTTCACCCGAGTGTCCAAAACATGAGGCCGCAAATCCGATGACACAACTACAAAGTCGATCATGGAACTGCGGCCTAGGTTGTCCTGGTGCCAAGTGCACATATGGACACCCTTATGTTTGAACATGGTGTTCGTTATGGACAATTTGTGACGGGCACAAAAGTCCAAGTTTTTTTTTTCAACCCTTCAGTAGGATTGTTATTGAAACTTCATCAAAACGGACTTATGTGAGCGTCCCGTCGCCAGCATCCCAACGAGAGTGGAAATTGCACAATAGGAGTTTGTTTTATTATGGTTGGTGTGTTTGTTTAGCTCTTAGCAATGCTGTTGACGCTAGTGTCACAATAAAGCTGCATCCGTTTAGCATTTGGCTTCTAAAACTTATTGCTCATCCTCTTTGTGTTTCGGGCTCAAAAATATTAGGTTCTGCATCATAATTTTTCCCAAAGTAATCGTTGTTGGCTCTCACAAAGTCTGCTTGATTAACATTGTTGTTGTTAAGGAAGGGATCTTTGGTTCCTAACGCTACGTCACGTGACTGGCTTCCTCATTGTTTCCCAAAATTGCTCAGGAACCTCCGTGAGATTTAAACTATTTTGGTCATGTCTATTTATTCGCAAACTTTGGAAGTCTTTAGGTGTCATAAATCCGATATATACTGTATATGATAATAGCTTCAATATAGAGGCAACTTGTTTTTCCACTCTACTGCTACTTTAATTAATTTCAATGGGCAACGTTGCTTTGAGATACAAGTGTTTTGAGGTAAGAGCTTCGTCACAGAACCAATTTGGCTCGTAGGTTTAGGTACTACTGTGTGTTGTATGCATATACCTATCACATATAAAACCCTGGCCTAAATGCTTTCCTGTGTATGTTCCTTTCTCATTTTGTGTACATGTTCTTATAAGTTATGTATTTATCAATTTGTCAATGGAATTAAACTTTACAAATTAAGTTCTGCATTCTTGCCTTTTCTTAAAAAAAGATTTGTCCCATTAAAATAACATTATAACAAACAACCCCATTGTTGTCACAATGGGGTTGGAAACGAGATGGAAACACATTTCAAACTTCAGTTTAATGTAGGAATGACTATTGAAAGATAACAAGCAATTCACACAGGAGTAGAAAGTGTGACAACCAACCGAGTTCTCCCTCAAGATGCTTTTCACGTGCAGCAGTGCCTTTTTTCATATGTTCCTCCCAATGTAGTCATTATCGGAGCTGCATAAGTGAGCCCCCGCAGAAAACGGCTGGAAATTGTGTGGCACCATTTTGAGACAGACAATTTTGATTAAATAACCTCCTCAGTTCAGACCAATTTTCTGTTACTTTATGAATTTTTCCATGTGGATTAGCATTTTTTTGGTACGTTGTTGATCAGGGACAACAGTTACGTGTATGGGGACTTGTTGTCACGCTGACATGAAACTATTGCAACATGAAAAAGGAGAAGCTTGTTTGATAATGTACCATTATGAACAATCAAGCTGCTTGCTTTGTGAACACAATGGGGAGTCTTGGCTTTTGACTGTTTCTTGAGGGTGTGTCTGCTTCACGCCCCAAATGTACGATGCCATTGTTTGTTCTTTATCCTACATTTTTGCTGTTCTTTTGCCCCCTGTAAGAATAGAATAAGAATAATATAAATGATAATATTAACATTGTGTATTAGCATAACTCAGGAGCCAGATGAGGATGCCACCTGAACGCCTCCCTAGGGAGGTGTTTAGGGCACGTCCGACCGGTAAGAGGCCACAGGGAAGACCCAGGACACGTTGGGAAGACTATGTCTCCCGGCTGGCCTGGAAACGCCTCAGGATCCCTCGGTAAGAGCTGGACGAAGTGGCTGGGAGAGGGAAGTCTGGGTTTCCCTGCTTAGGCTGCTTCCCCCGCGACCCGACCTCGGATAAGCGGCACAAAATGGATGGATGGATGGAAAAATATAAATATTCAGTTACACATTTAACAGTGTTTATCAATCAATCAATCAATCAATGTTTATTTATATAGCCCTAAATCACAAGTGTCTCAAAGGGCTGTACAAGCCACAACGACATCCTCGGTACAGAGCCCACATACGGGCAAGGAAAAACTCACCCCAGTGGGACGTCGGTGAATGACTATGAGAAACCTTGGAGAGGACCGCATATGTGGGTAACCCCCCCCCCCCCCCTCTAGGGGAGACCGAAAGCAACGGATGTCGAGTGGGTCTGACATAACATTGTGAAAGTCCAGTCCACAGTGGATCCAACACATCAGCGGGAGTCCAGTCCACAGCGGGGCCAACAGGAAACCATCCCGAGCGGAGACGGGTCAGCAGCGCAGAGATGTCCCCAACCGATGCACAGGCTAGTGGTCCACCCGGGGTCCCGGCTCTGGACAGCCAGCACTTCATCCATGGCCACCGGACCTATGCAACTCCCCCTCGCAAGGGACAGGGGAGAAGAGGAGAGAAGAAAAGAAACGGCAGATCAACTGGTCTAAAAAAGGGGGGGTCTATTTAAAGGCTAGATTATACAAATGAGTTTTAAGATGGGACTTAAATGCTTCTACTGAGGTAGCATCTCTAACTGTTACCGGGAGGGCATTCCAGAGTACTGGAGCCCGAATAGAAAACGCTCTATAGCCCGCAGACTTTTTTTTGGCTCTGGGAATCACTAATAAGCCGGAGTTCTTTGAACGCAGATTTCTTGTCGGGACATATGGTACAATACAATCGGCGAGATAGGCTGGAGCTAAACCGTGTAATATTTTATACGTAAGTAGTAAAACCTTAAAGTCGCATCTTAAGTGCACAGGAAGCCAGTGCAAGTGAGCCAGTATAGGCGTAATATGATCAAACTTTCTTGTTTTTGTCAAAAGCCTTGCAGCCGCATTTTGTACCAACTGTAATCTTTTAATGCTAGACATAGGGAGGCCCGAAAATAATACGTTACAGTAATCGAGACGAGACGTAACGAACGCATGAATAATGATCTCAGCGTCGCTAGTGGACAAGATGGAACGAATTTTAGCGATATTACGGAGATGAAAGAAGGCCGTTTTAGTAACACTCTTAATGTGTGACTCAAACGAGAGAGTTGGGTCGAAGATAATACCCAGATTCTTTACCGAGTCTCCTTGTTTAATTGTTTGGTTGTCAAATGTTAAGGTGGTATTATTAAATAGATGTTGGTGTCTAGCAGGACCGATAATCAGCATTTCCGTTTTCTTAGCGTTGAGTTGCAAAAAGTTAGCGGACATCCATTGTTTAATTTCATTAAGACACGCCTCCAGCTGACTACAATCCGGCGTGTTGGTCAGCTTTAGGGGCATGTAGAGTTGAGTGTCATCAGCATAACAGTGAAAGCTAACACCGTACTTGCGTATGATGTCACCCAGCGGCAGCATGTAAATACTAAAGAGTGCAGGGCCAAGAACCGAACCCTGGGGAACTCCGCACGTTACCTTGACATAGTCCGAGGTCACATTGTTATGGGAGACGCACTGCATCCTGTCAGTAAGATAAGAGTTAAACCAAGACAAGGCTAAGTCTGACATACCAATACGTGTTTTGATACGCTCTAATAAAATATTATGATCGACGGTATCGAAAGCGGCGCTAAGATCAAGAAGCAGCAACATAGATGACGCATCAGAATCCATCGTTAGCAATAGATCATTAGTCATTTTTGCGAGGGCTGTCTCCGTAGAGTGATTTGCCCTGAAACCGGATTGAAAAGGTTCACAGAGATTGTTAGTCACTAAGTGTTCATTTAGCTGCTGTGCAACAGTTTTTTCGAGAATTTTGGAAATAAACGGAAGGTGGGAGACCGGTCGGTAGTTTACCATGAGGTCAGGATCGAGGTTAGGTCTTTTGAGCAGAGGATGAATAACCGCTTTTTTGAATGCTAGGGGAACAGTGCCGGAGGAAAGTGATAAGTTTATAATATTTAACACTGATGGACCTAATAATACAAACAGTTCCTTGATAAGTTTCCCAGGAAGTGGGTCAAGTAAACATGTTGTTTGTTTTATCCCACTTACACGCTGTAATAATTCCTCTAATGTTATTTCATCAAAAATAGAGAGACTATTTTGGAGGGCAGTGTCCGTCGTATATACAGTCGTATTTGTGTTAATAGAGCCCAGTTATAGCTGGGATGCGTTGTCTTTAATCTCCTTTCTAATGAGTTCAATTTTCTTATTAAAGAAATTCATAAAATCATCTGCCGAGTGGGTGGAGCTACTGGGAGGAGTCCCTTGTTGGGTTAGCGATGCTACTGTACTAAACAGAAATTTAGGATCGTTTTTGTTGAGGCGGATGAGATTTGAGTAGTATTTAGTTTTAGCTAAGGTAAGCATGCGTTTATAAGTTATTAAACTATCACTCCATGCTTGATGGAAAACCTCAAGTTTAGTCGCGCGCCATTTGCGTTCCAGTTTTCTACATGATAATTTCTGAGCTCTAATTTCTTCTGTAAACCATGGGGTGCGCCTTTTAGGGGCCCTTTTTTGCTTTAGCGGTGCTATACTATCAATAATTTCGCGCAAGGCATCGTCAAAGTTGTTAGTGAGTTTATCAATAGAGCCGACATAATTTGGGAATGGTGCTATTACCGAAGGCAGTAGGTCAGCAAGAGTCATCGTTGTGGCAGCATTAATGTTGCGGCCGCTATAGCAGTTATTATTATTATTAGCTTGTTGACAAAGAGTCAAAACTTCAAATTTTATAAGGTAATGATCGGACATTACTTTAGTATATGGAAGTATCATAACTTTGGAGGTGGTGACACCCCTGACAAGCACTAGATCTATTGTATTACCGTTGCGATGCGTGGGTTCATGTATTATTTGTGTAAGACCACAGCTATCAATTATGGTTTGGAGCGCCACGCACTGAGGGTCCGATGGGGTATTCATATGGATATTAAAGTCCCCCATTATGATTATATTGTCGGCGTGCGTCACTAGATCAGCAACGAACTCTGAGAATTCACTGATAAAGTCCGAATAGGGCCCAGGGGGGCGGTAGATAACAGCCAGGTCGAGAGGTAGCGGTGTGACAGACCTCATAGTAAGCACCTCAAACGATTTATATTTATTATTTAGGTTAGGGGTAAGGTTGAAATTTTCATTGTATATTAGTGCGACACCCCCTCCCCTTTTAAGAGGGCGGGCAACATGCGCATTCGTATAGTTAGGAGGAGATGCCTCATTGAGCGCAAAAAATTCGTCCGGTTTGAGCCAGGTTTCGCTAAGACCAATGACGTTAAGATTGTTGTCTCTAATGACCTCATTAACCAATAACGCCTTGGGAGACAATGATCTTATGTTTAAAAAGCCCATATTATAGGTATTGGGCTGTTTTGACGAGTTTTTGTTAAGATTATCCGTAGTGGCAATATTAACAATGTTGCGTTTATTATGCGTAGTGCACTTTAAATAGTTTCGACCATATCTAGGAATTGATATGACGGGAATTTTCCGATTGTTTGTTTGGTGCTGCAATAGACTGGACATATCATAATTTGCCACCTCAGTAGAATGCATGTCCACCCCTGACACAGACACAACAGAAAAAACATTATGTGAATTGTGTATTATTCTAAGAGAATTGCTATGCGTACATGGATTATCCAGCCTGGCGCTGGCTAGTTCTAGCTTAACTGACTCCTCACCCGGACTAACAGACATTGTAGTTGCCTGTGACCGGGCTTGCTCTAGTGTAGTCAGTCAAGTGAGACTTAAATAGTAGTCTATGTTTCTAGACAGGATGATGGCGCCTTCCTGGTTAGGGTGAAGGCCGTCTCTCATCAGCAAGCCTGGTTTGCCCCAGAAAGAGGGCCAGTTATCAATAAACGTTAGTCCCTTCTGCCTACAGTAGCTAGCCAACCACTTGTTAAGCGAGACTAATCTGCTATATCTCTCATCATTGCCTCTCGCAGGCAATATTGATTATGATTATGTTTAATATTGATTATGTAATTTTTCAAAATAATTAATTCATAAGTTAGTACTATTTTAATTTATATTTACTAACTAACTAACTAACTAAACGTATTTGTATTTTTATTCTATTTTATTTCAAGAGCTTCTCAAGTTTTTCCACTGCTAAAAAATACAAGTATTTAGGGGTAATTTTGATATTTCTTTATTTTATTTTTATAAAAATTGTTTTTAAAATACGCTGTGGCCAAACAGAACTCAGTCTTCGGGCCACAAATTGCCCCTGGGCCACACTTTGGACACCAATGGTTCCAAATGGGGGTACGTGTACCCCTGGGGGTACTTGAAGGTATGCCAAGGGGTACGTGAGATTTTTTTAAAATATTCTAAAAATAGCAACAATTCAAAAATCCTTTATAAATATATTTATTGAATAATACTTCAACAAAATAAATGTTTAGAATTAAGTTCATGAATCCAGATGGATCTCTATTACAATCCCCAAAGAGGGCACTTTAAGTTGATGATTACTTCTATGTGTAGAAATCTTTATTTATAATTGAATCACTTGTTTATTTTTCAACAAGTTTTTAGTTGTTTTTACATCTTTTTTTCCAAATAATTCAAGAAAGACCACTACAAATGAGCAATATTTTGCACTGTTATACAATTTAATAAATCAGAAACTGATGACATAGTGCTGTATTTTACTTCTTTGTCTCTTTTTTTCAACAAAAAATGCTTTGCTCTGATTAGGGGGTACTTGAATTAAAAAAATGTTCACAGGGGGTACATCACTGAAAAAAGGTTGAGAACCACTGGTCTATACAGTTCATTTATGGTTGGTGTAAATGGTAATCAATGCATATACCATAGTGTGAATCTGCGCAAGATTGCCGCAGTGTTAGTTCTACATATTTAACTGTATTTTTACAACATGAAACGTGGCACTTTTTCCCTCTCCACGACTTCTATGTAGGCACACTCTCAGGTAGGCCTGCTAACAAGTCATGTCTGTGTGAGAATGGCCAGAGGCGTGGCTGTTTTTACGTATTACGTGCGTCAGCGGTACGTGGCAGGCTTTCTGATGGATAAGATGAGGGAAGGAACCGCGCAGTACCTCCGGCGTTTTTGTATTAACCTTCGAAATAAAACTTTTTCCAAAATATGCTGCGGCAATTGAAACATTCAAAATAGTGTAAGTCATTCAAAATACACGCATTTTAAAATTAATCCTTATTTCTATATCTTATATTAATATTAAGTCAACGTTATGTTGCGTAGTTTAAATTATAAAAAAGTATTGTGTTTTATTTTGAAATGAACCATATAGGAAGCTGCGTTTTATGTATGTACATAACACCGGTCCACGTCAAACAGGAAGTAAAGTCACGGAGAAGGGCGTAGTGTTTTAGTTGAATGAGCTGACCACTTAAAGCTTCATTTCTGCCCACGTACAACTTTCACCTCATTTCAGAGACTCGCAACGAAATTTGGTAAGTTTACTTACAAATGCACTCACTCATAGTGACGAATTTAGTGATGACATTATGGGGATTATTCACAAAAAATGACAGGTTTATTCAAATATTTTCCGTGTTGAAATGCCATAGAATTTGTTGTTTTTATTACTTGTAAACGATATGAATCAAAACCATAAATATTAAACATAAATTAATTTAATTTAACTAATAAATTAAGTATATATATATATATATATATATATATATATATATATATATATATATATATATATATATATATATATATATATATATATATATAACATTTTTTTTTTTTTTTTTTTTTAGATTGTTTAAACTTGTTTCTTTTGACCAAGCCATAGTTGGATATTTCACAAATAATTTGTGTATGCCCTTCCTATGACTGTGACTTTTGACTGTAACCATTAACTTAATATTTTACAATGGGCACGTTGCATCACTCAAAGTCTGTAGAGACACCTTGTACTAGAAATTCAAGCAATATCCTGGTATCCTGGAGCAGTTTAAGAGTGCACTCTGAGGTCACTTGGATTGTACAAAAACTTAATAAGTATGTACGGTGTTGGTAATAATTATGCTGTATTTGGCAAGCAGGCAAAAGACAATGGCAGACAAGGTGCTGGTCACAGGTGGAGGAGGCTACATCGGGAGCCACTGTGTGCTGGAACTGATTGAAGCAGGCTACACGCCCGTTGTGGTTGATAATTTCAGCAATGCTGTTCGAGGTAATTTGCTAAAGATGTGTTTTTCATGGCCAACATGTTTACATTTTCTAACTGTGTGTGTGTGTGTTTCCGATGGAGGAGAAGGGGATGTGCCAGAGAGTATACGTAGGATAGAGAAGCTTCTGGACACCAGGATTGAGTTTCATGAACTTGATCTTCTGGACAAGGCTGGCTTGAATGCACTTTTCAAAAAGGTCAGTGAATACAGTTTGTCTAATTGTCTCCTAACTGGTAATGGAAAAAAGACAAGAAAATTATCAAATAAAATTACACTTATTCCATACATTAGACTGACAGATGTCCTTTTGTTTATTTTAGGAGCTATATTTTATTACAAACTTAAAGAAATAAGGCACTTGGGTGGAGAGAAATGTTCTTACTAGATCTCAGTGGCTTTGTGGTTACAGAGTGTCCGCCCTGAGGTCGGTAGGTCGTGAGTTCAAACCCCGGTTGAGTCATACCAAATACTATAAAAATGTGACCCATTACCTCCCTGCTTGACACTCAGCATCAAGGGTTGGAATTGGGGGTTAAATCACCAAAAATGGATCGCTGGCGCAGCCACCGCTGCTGCTCACTGCTCCCCTCACCTTCCAGGGGGTGATCAAGGGCGATGGGTCAAATGCGGAGGATAATTTCACCACACCTTGTGTGTGTGTGTGTGTGTGTGTGTGTGTGTGTGTGTGTGTGTGTGTGTGTGTGTGTGTGTGTGTGTGTGTGTGTGTGTGTGTGTGTGTGTGTGTGTGTGTGTGTGTGTGTGTGAGAAAATCATTGGTACTTTAACGTTTTCACTTTAACTTTACTTGTCCAATACTTATATTGCTTGTATTCCGACACGTGACTTCTTCCCTCAAGTGAAAACCAGTGGTGATCAACCAAGCCAAGATGGCTGTTGACAGCAAGCAGTGCGCAAACTATCAGAGTACAAAAGAGGCTTAAATCTTCCTTCAAAAAGCAGATACGAGCAAAAAATCTAACTATGCTCATGGAATAGAGCCCTATACTTTATCATAAAAATATTTGTCGAGTGATATCAAAGATTATACGTCAGTAGCGTTCCCAGACATATCAAACTATTGTACTCCAGACATTCTACATGACAAAACAGATGAAAATTTGGAAAAGCATGGAGGTCTACAACTTATTTGTGTGTGGCTATGTCAAGGAAATTGGTATCAAGACTCTTTCGAAAAATTCATGCATCTTTTTTGCTCTGGTAAGGTTGCATTTCATGAATTAACTTTGCGTCTAAATAAGTCATGTTTGTCGCTGTTGTTGTACGCGCCAATAACAAGTACACATAATTTCTCTGTCTTTATCAAAATATAACTACTGATGTCAACATCGTGTATGTGCTGAAAGCTTCATTTACGATTGTTGCCTTTGGTAAAAGCTTCACACTTTTAGGTTTTGCTCACATTTGCTTTCTTTTATTTGGACTCGCCGTGTTGGTGCTTTTCGAAAACACTAGTAGCAAAAATGTGTTTAAGAAATACAAATAATATCATGATAATACTTAAATGGGAAATAATAAACGTTAAAAGTGTATCAAACAAACCTTTAACGAAGTGATCACTGCAAACTCATGCATTTTTCAACTCTGCTCCTTCGCATGCGTTTGTCATTGTTTCGTAAAATCTTGCACTCTTCTGCCTTTTTTGATTTCCTCTTGAGGAACTTTGAAGAAAAGTTTATCCTTTTTGCAATTTGAACAACAGCTAAAAACAACACAATCATAGAGCATTTTTTCTTTGAGAAAGGCTAAATGGTGCCTAGTACCAATTGAGAACAGCTATGTTGGGGCATGAGCCGGATGTGACGTCAGTAAAATCCAAGTAATTTTGACCTCCTTTTGTTGTATTGGTCAGTTATGTCTGTGATTTGGATACTTAATGAGAATTTGTGATGTAACTCAGCCGATTTTTACATTTTATTGGAGGATATATTATCCGACAAATTATTGCGGGTAAACTATATTATTGGCAACATTATTTTGAGACCAAAATAAGCACTAATGTGATCATAATATATTATAATAATAATAATAATAATAAAATATTTCTTTGAAGCACACATTTATTTTTCATTTGTTTTTGACCCATGTAATTGGGGGCCATGCATCCATCCATTTTCTACCGCTTGTTCTTCAATAACTTGTGATTGTCTTAAATAAGTAAACAAACAATAAAACTAAAACTGACTCTTAATCTATGTTAGCAAAGATTGCATTTCAATATATATTGAAGTGCATTTTTTCCCCAAAAAGGGATGGTTTTAGTTTAGTTTTTTTTCTTGCTATGACTTTCCAACAAATTTGGCATACTGTCTCGTTCGTCCGTGTTGATGGACTCATCTTGTTCACTCGCTTGAAAACTATAATATTTCTACACTGGCACAATTAACTTGGCGATCATATTTTTCCAACTATTTTTTTTTAACTCCCGGTGCTTCTCACTAGTGACTAGCGAGGCTCTCTTCATGTATTCTGTGTGTGTAAGTTAGCGGTCCTGCCTCCACCCACCGAGACAAAGATTGTGGATGACTGACAAGAGGATTCACTCTGTTTTTTTAATCTGCTATCGAATAAACATGCTCAGGTGCTGAGAGCGATACACAGAGTGAAACCTCTTGCACCTATAATAAAAGCGAAAGACAAAGAAAACAAACACAATACATCATAGCAATTTATCCATGACAGAAAAGTTGTGTTTATATTCATTTATTGTTTGATTAATTAATTTATTGACTATTGCCCAGGCTTACATCAAAGCACTTTGTATCGTTTCCCCTATTATATTCTCTGGCCTGACCATTATTTCACCCACCTCTTAGCATCTCTTTCTAATGTGACTTGCAGCATTCTTTCAGTGCCGTGGTGCACTTTGCTGGCCTTAAGGCTGTTGGAGAGTCTGTGCAGCAGCCTTTGCACTACTACAGGGTCAACCTCACTGCCTCCATGAATCTGCTAGAGGTCAGTTACAACCCCACTAAAGTCTGCACTGTGACACGACTGCAGTTTCTACTAATCTGCATCTGTGTTTGTTCATCTAGCGTTGTGTGTTTAAATCAGCCAACCACACCCTTCTCTGCTAGCTTGATAAACCGCATGCTAACCCAGCCTCAGCAGTACTTTCTTTGTGCCATGATTGTGTTCAACTGCATGTGCTGCAGGTGATGCAGGCTCACAGGGTGCACAATCTGGTTTTCAGCAGCTCGGCCACAGTGTACGGAGACCCCCAGCGTCTGCCCATCGACGAGCAGCACCCCGTAGGCGGTTGCACTAATCCCTATGGCAAGACCAAGTACTTTATCGAGGAGATGATCAAGGACCACTGTAAGGCCGAGAAGGTACCAAGCTGTCAGAGGAGAAGTGCTCACACATGTATGCTGATATACTGTAGACTGTGTTTTATTGTTGGCTGTGTGATCAGGACTGGAATGCAGTGTTGCTGCGATATTTTAACCCCATTGGTGCTCATTCTTCTGGCCTCATCGGAGAGGATCCTCAGGGTATCCCCAACAACCTACTGCCATACGTCGCCCAGGTACATAAACACAATGATTTAGCGCAGTGCTCACCAACCTTTTTGTGCTCAATATTTTTGGTCTTGGCAATGAACAATGGTGATTGAGGGAATAGGGGGAGTGTTGTTACGGCTGGAGCTGTTTGATGCGAAGCTAAGAATGTGTGTGGGTATTGTGGCAATTGCAGTTTTGAGGTATCAGACTTTGAGAGGCGAGTCTCTTGTAATAAAGCAATGTCTGCTTGCATGTTCTTCAGGTGATTAAGAATTTTTCCATTTTTTCCCCGTGGACCCGACACCACGCACATTCCATTTGACAAGCTGTATAGTGGACATACTAAACTCGACTGTAACTAAGTGTATGGATGTATGTGTATACATTATGTGTAAGTAATGCATATCGGTATCTAAATGTGAGCCTATCATGCATATACAGTATTTATGTCTGCAAAGTGAGTAGATGTGTATAGTTGACATGTATATAGTTGTAGAGAATTCTGAGTGTGTGTAAATTAATTGTGATAAATGCTGACAAGGGTACACATAACCGGTAGAAAAATAGAAAGGGAAAAACAAAAACCATAAATGTGATAGAAAAAAGAGGGGGGTGGCACACGACAGGACGTAAACAAGTGAGATAGAAAATAAAAATGATAAACATATTTTATGATTCTCTGAAAGAGAGAGAGAGCGGTTGGTGTTTACATGAGCGTTACTACAAACCCCGTTTCCATATGAGTTGGGAAATTGTGTTAGATGTAAATATAAACGGAATACAATGATTTACAAATCATTTTCTACCCATATTCAGTTGAATATGCTACAAAGACAACATATTTGATGTTCAAACTGATAAAAAATTTTTTTTGCAAATAATCATTAACTTTAGAATTTGATGCCAGCAACACGTGACAAAGAAGTTGAGAAAGGTGGCAATAAATACTGATAAAGTTAAGGAATGCTCATCAAACACTTATTTGGAACATCCCACAGGTGTGCAGGCTAATTGGGAACAGGTGGGTGCCATGATTGGGTATAAAAGTAGATTCCATGAAATGCTCACATTCACAAACAAGGATGGGGCGAGGGTCACCACTTTGTCAACAAATGCGTGAGCAAATTGTTGAACAGTTTAAGAAAAATCTTTCTCAACCAGCTATTGCAAGGAATTTAGGGATTTCACCATCTACAGTCCGTAATATCAGCAAAGGGTTCAGAGAATCTGGAGAAATCACTGCACGTAAGCAGCTAAGCCTGTGACTTTCGATCCTTCAGGCTGTACTGCGTCAACAAGCGACATCAGTGTGTAAAGGATATCACCACATGGGCTCAGGAACACTTCAGAAACCCACTGTCAGTAACTACAGTTGGTCGCTACATCTGTAAGTGCAAGTTAAAACTCTACTATGCAAGGCAAAAACCGTTTATCAACAACACCCAGAAACGCCGTCAGCTTCGCTGGGCCTGAGCTCATCTAAGATGGACTGATACAAAGTGGAAAAGTTTTCTGTGGTCTGACGAGTCCACATTTCAAATTGTTTTTGGAAACTGTGGACGTCGTGTCCTCCGGACCAAAGAGGAAAAGAACCATCCGGACTGTTATAGGCGCAAAGTTGAAAAGCCAGCATCTGTGATGGTATGGGGGTGTTTTAGTGCCCAAGACATGGGTAACTTACACATCTGTGAAGGCGCCATTAATGCTAAAAGGTACATACAGGTTTTGGAGCAACATATGTTGCCATCCAAGCAACGTTACCATGGACGCCCCTACTTATTTCAGCAAGACAATGCCAAGCCACGTGTTACATCAACGTGGCTTCATAGTAAAAGAGTGCGGGTACTAGACTGGCCTGCCTGTAGTCCAGACCTGTCTCCCATTGAAATGTGTGGCGCATTATGAAGCCTAAAATACCACAACGGAGACCCCGGACTGTTGAACAACTTAAGCTGTACATCAAGCAAGAATGGGAAAGAATTCCACCTGATAAGCTTAAAAAATGTGTCTCCTCAGTTCCCAAACGTTTACTGAGTGTTGTTAAAAGGAAAGGCCATGTAACACAGTGGTGAACAGGCCCTTTCCCAACTACTTTGGCACGTGTTGCAGCCATGAAATTCTAAGTTAATTATTATTTGCAAAAAAAAAAAAAAGTTTATGAGTTTGAACATCAAATATCTGGTCTTTGTAGTGCATTCAATTGAATATGGGTTGAAAAGGATTTGCAAATCATTGTATTCCGTTTATATTTACATCTAACACAATTTCCCAACTCATATGGAAACAGGGTTTGTATGATGCACCGGCATATTGTGAGAGTGAGAAAAATAAAGAGAAAGAAGGAATGAAGCATTATGAGAAAATTACAAAATTTACCGTGCTCCAGATGTTAATACAGCCACGGTGTGGCTTGCGGGTCGCGGTGAAGTTGACGGTTGATAAAAAGTGTATCCACCGCATTGACGGCGTAGCATCCTTCGGCGATAAACTTCTTATGAAGCGGGAACAGATGACCCCGAGTCAAAAATGCCAAAACACCTGCACAACTGTACAGGGATTTACTTGTATTTTTTTGTCATTATGGCTGTGAAATGGGTGTAAAAAATTTTGTTGTGGTCTTAAAAATGTTTGTCTTAAATTTTACTTGATCAAACTGCATACAATCATCCTCTTTGTTTAGGTAGCTGCAATTACAGCATTTATGACAGTTTTCTTGATAAATCTCTTTTTTATAGGTTGCTGTCGGGAGAAGAAAGTTCCTCAGTGTATTTGGGAATGACTATGACACACTAGATGGGACAGGTAAAGGGTGTGAGTGGTGGAAGCATTTTTGGCTTTGCTGAAAATCTTTAATTTTTAATATCTTTTTCTGCAAGGTGTGAGAGATTATATTCATGTAGTGGATTTAGCAAAGGGACACATTGCAGCACTGAAGAAGCTGAAGGACAGCTGCGGATGCAAGGTAACCAAATGAAAAATGTAATTTAATGAGAAGAAATATTTGTCTTGTGTTGTTTTCAAAGGTGATAAGCTTCAATTTTGATTGACACACGGGGATATTTGTTTTATAGTTTGTTTTTTACAAATTTTGTACATTTCAACTGGTAAAAATCTTGAACTCCAATCCTGTAGGTGGCAGTAATGTATATACAAAACCAGTGAAGTTGGCATGTTGTGTAGTTTGTAAATAAAAACAGAATACAATGATTTGCAAACCCTTTCAAACTTATATTCAATCGAATATACTGCAAAGACAAGATATTTAATGTTCGAACTGAGAAACTTAATTTTTTTTTGAAAATAATCATTAACTTAGAATTTAATGGCAGCAACACGTTGCAAAAAAGTTGGCACAGGGCCATTTTTACCACTGTGTTAGATTGCCTTTCCTTTTTAACAACACTCAATAAACATTTGGGAACTGTGGAGACCCATTTTTGAAGCTTTTCAGGTGGAATTCTTTCCCATTCATGCTTGAGTTGTTCAACAGTCGTGGTCTCTGTTATGATATTTTAGGCTTCGTAATGCGCCACACATTTTTAGTGGGAGACAGGTCTGGACTACAGGCAGGCCAGTCTAGTACCCGCACTCTTTTACTATGAAGCCACGCTGTTGTAACACGTGGCTTGGCATTGTCTTGCTGAAACAAGCAGGGGTGTCCATGATAACGTTGCTTGGATGGCAAGCATACAGGTTGCTCCAAAACCTGTATGTATCTTTCAGCATTAATGGTGCCTTCACAGATGTGTATGTTACCCATGCCTTGGGCACTAATACACCCCCATACCATCACAGATGCTGACTTTTGAACTTTGCGCCTAGAACAGTCCGGTTGTTTCTTTTCCTATTTGTTCCGGAGGACACGACGTTCACAGTTTCCAAAAACAATTTGAAATTTGGACTCGTTAGACCACAGAACACTTTGCATCAGGGACGCGTGGACTTTTCGAAAATGTGCGTCCTTTCTGATTTCAATGCGTAAAAAGACACAAAAAGTGCATTAACGCCAACAGTGTATATATGTATATACAAAACCTATATTACATTAGACTGCAAAGACAAAATGTTTGATGTTCGAACTGGTAAACTTTGTTATTTTTTGCAAATATTAGCTCATTTGGAATTTCATGCCTGCAACATGTTTCAAAAAGCTGGCACAAGTGGCAAAAAAGACTGAGAAACTTGAGGAATGCTCATCAAACACTTATTTGGAACATCCCACAGGTGAACATGCTAATTGGGAACAGGTGAGTGCCATGTTTGGGTATAAAAGCAGCTTCCATTAAATGCTCAGTCATTCACAAACAAGGATGGTGCGAGGGTCACCACTTTGTGAACAAATGCGTGAGCAAATTTTCGAACAGTTTAAGAAAACATTTTCTCAACAAGCTATTGCAAGGAATTTAGGGATTTTACCATCTACGGTCCGTAATATCATCAAAAGGTTCAGGTTCTGGATAAAGGCCGAAAACCAACATTGAATGCCTGTGACTTTCGATCCCTCTGGCGGTA